>NC_085880.1:7167176-7169676 GCF_034702125.1 Engraulis encrasicolus | reverse complement strand
ATAGCGTGTGACTATATGGTTCTGTAAAATGCTCAAATTAGCTTACCGAGCTAGCTTAAAACATTGAATGATCAAATGGTAATGTGTTGTGATCTATTTGTGTCCGATAAGTTCATGGTGTATTTTTACATCAATCCATGTCAGACACGAAATGCATTATCATCCAGGCTTTTTCAATTAAGTAAACAGTTTCGTGCTGTACGTAGCACGGACGGCCACCATGTTTCTCCTTAGAAAGTTCCCTGTGTTTACTAGGTAGCCCGGCCCCCCTCGCGATTTGATTGGCCCTGTCATCGGATAACTTTCAGCCTCGCAAAACGACCGGGGTCCGCTAGACTGCCCCCGGGAGCAAATTCAATTTGCGGTCGCTAGGGGCGTCTAGATTTCTAGGCTATAGCCTAACTTACATGCTACATCGGCTAGCCTAAATGAGTCCATACTTCAGCCACAGCTGTTTGGCTATATTATTTGAACAGCCGACAACACAACACATTTTCGGTTTAGCGTGAACAACGCTAGTCTACAGGCCCTTGTCTTTCATTTATTCTTTCCCAACACCACCAGTTGACTTGCATTGATAACACTTTAGAATAATGGATGCAAAAAAGCATTATAAAGACTTAATAAATAATTAACTATTGATGAACAAACGTTTGTAAATGAGTAGGAAATGTAAACAAATGCTTGTAAATGACTAGGAAATGCTATGTTAATATTTTATATTTATCAAACATTTACAAGTTGCTTGTAAATGAATAAAATACTCTGTTATAAGGTGTGTAAAATCTTGCAGATATCATTTGTAGATATTTTATAAAGCATTAATAAAGCTTAGTTAATAATAAAAACATTTGTTAATGTTTTATTCATCATTAGTTAATTATTTACTGAGTCTTTACTAAGGAACATTATTATAAAGTGTTACCCTTGCATTGGCTTTCCCCCCAATGTTTTCCCCCCAAAAGGGGCGTAGCACACATGGCACACGTCACGCCATTTATGCATATGATGCGGTTCTATGACAGATGGCGTAGCCAATTAGAATATCGAAATGCTTACATTCTGATTTTAACAGGCACACTCTGCCGCTTCTATCGCTCCTGTCGCTCTTAATACACAGTCTGTGTCGCTTATTCTTGTCACTGCCGGTGTGTTTGCCTGGTAAGGTTTAGGTATCCGGTACAATGACATTGTGTACATGCTAGCTTGGAGGTACAAATAGCATCACCACAGTTAGACAACTGCTGGAAGACATGGAGAAAGGCCACGCTTAAAACTATTTAACTCGAAGGGAGGTGGGGAATGAATGCAATTTCAGGAATTGTAGAATGACACTTTCATGACCGCTGACAAAATAGTGACAGTGGGATATATGCCAACGTGGAATGTTGGGACAGGTGTCCATAGTTCTGGCTGTATAGTGCCGCATATTCATGACGGAAGTGAGATATCTACCCTCAGTTATGAAGACAGTGGTGATTGTGAACAAAACAGACGTACAGTTACTAGGCCCACAATACGGGTTTGGGACAGGTGCAATGACCTACCCTGGGCGAAAGCCGAGTTGACTCCTTCATACAGTCTGACAAGAGCTAAGAGGAATACGTGTCCGTGGTGGGTGGGAGATGGTCTGATCTTACTCTGCCATTTAAATTCATTGGCGTTCCGAATTCAAATTAAATGTATTAGCATGACTGTTACAATATAGTGTCACAAAAGCATACAAATAACAAAACAAAAGTGTGAATAGTGTTACCGTAACCAATTAATCACGGACTTTGCGGGTGAGTTATGTGTCACCACTCTCAACTGTTTGCTGATTGGCTAAACAGAGAACGAACTGAGCTTGGAGGCTTTTGCCAGACGATGTGCGGAGCCAAAATCTTTGGGTGGAGTAGGATGGCGTCCCCAGGCAAGCAATGACCCTGTCCATCTGTCAGTCTGTCTGTCTGTATGAATGTACAAATGTATCAGACTTTGGCAAAGGTTGCCATCCGTGACTGCACTGGTTGTCATAGTTTTTGACCATGTTGCATGTGAATCGACATGCTGTGTGTGTGTCAGTATGGGTCTTGTGGTGGAAATTACGCCATGTCCCAAAGTCGGTAATGCAACCAAGGCTTTTACACAACTAGGAAACCAGGAAACCAAAGCACTCTGCAGTGCAACTTCCACAAAGTACAGTCACCCTTAGACGATGACACTATGACGTTACACAAAGCAGACTTTTTTGACAAAGGGACAAAAGAGGACAAGAGCTCAAACTACAGATTTCAAGAGGAATACAGAATAACAAAAGAGATTAGTAAGAGGTAGGTCCAGGCCCGTCACTAGGTTTGAGAGACAGGGCTGGCTTAGCCCTAGAGGAAGAGAACGTGCACGAACCGCGAACCGCGAACCGCGCACCGCGCACCGACATTTTTTCAGCGCACCTGCTAAGGTTTTGTCTATGAATTCATTATTTTAAGAGCAAAGAAATCCTGCACACTGTCCATTCCAC
>NC_085880.1:7162176-7164676 GCF_034702125.1 Engraulis encrasicolus | reverse complement strand
GTCACACGACCTACGTTCGAAGTTGCAACTGACTGGGGCGACCTATATTTACTTCATTGTACGTAAATGGCAGATGAAAGATTCCACTGACTAACATTAACTTATCAATTTAGACAAATATGTTTTATATTACATGATTTATTTATCACCCACGTTTCCGCGGCACTCCTGAGGGGGGCCTGCGGCACCCCAGGGTGCCCCGGCACCCCTGTTGAGAAACACTGGTATAGACCACTCACTGAAATATTTTGAAAAGGGCATTGCTCAAAATCTTCTTATGCTGACATAATGTGAATATGTTATTTTTTGTATTTTAGGGAACTAACATGTTCAAAAATAGGGTTAGAAATACAGTGTTGCGAATGTTGAAATAATTCAGAGAGGATCCATAGAATAAGGCCTTCAGTTCTTTGAGTTGGCTTTGTTTTACAACTATTTATTCTGTTAATCCGTAACACCAAGCCAGATCACAGTGAGCCTGACCAAAGCTACTTTAGATAGATCTTTATATACACACTTGCACCACATTATATATAGTACACAAACACCTCACAGGAAATGACACGTGCACCATCTACGGTAGCCTGTGCAAAGTCTATTGTGAGATGCTGCGTTAGGTCATTAGCGCAGTGAGACAGCAGAGCATGAGAGACAAAGCCCTGAAAGAAAAGATAAATATGGTATGTATCAAGAAAACAAGATAAAATGAAGCACTCAATAAGAAGGCCCTGCCACCTCTCATGAACAACAGGCGGCCATTAAAAAACAAACAAGAGAACAAACAAAACAAATAGGTCTATATTAAAGCACACTAACCACTTAACCACTACCCATTTAATCAGATGCAGCACCATGCAGCCCTTACACACAACAATCGCACTACAAGCAGAGCAATCAGTTGCTTAATTAGGTAATGCCACAGTCCCATGGTGAAACGCATTACAAAATCTGTTTCAGACCACTGCCACAATCTGTAGTAAGATGTTTCATGCAGTGCAAACAATGTGCATGAGGGTGACGAAATTACTTTTTAGGCTGACCAAAATAACACAGTTTCGGGGAAATAGGCGGTTTTTACAGTATTATTATGCATGATTGGACCGCATCCTGGGTACAGGAAATACATAATGCTGACCAAAGAGGATGCTACCCCAATATAGTCTGGCTTACACACGACTGCAAGTTACCAACCCCAACCGTAACCCTAACCGTAGATGTAAGTAAAAAGTTGCTACATGGTGTTACTCCGGTATTACATGGGAGCCCTATCTCTGTCATTTCGTGAAGTATTCACGAAAAAAATAACTTTAATTTTCGTGGTGCATTCACGTTATTGCCCGTTTTTCGTGGTTGGGCAACGAAACGCTGCCTATTCATTTGAATTGCCCCACTGCTGCTATGGTTATCCAAGCGTCTGCAGGGGCGGGGAGGGGGTGCTGACAGAACACTGCTGATACACTCGGGACTCACTAATTCGACGCCCTTTCGGTACTTACGCCTTATGTCATACGACCCTAAACCTAAACCTAACCCTAACCTTAACCCTAAACCTAAACCTAAACCTAAACCTAACCCTAACCCTAACCTTAACCCTACTTAACCCTAAACCTAACCCTAACCCTAACCCTAACCTTAACCCTAAACCTAACCCTAACCCTAAATTGCTTGTTTGAAATGTTTGATTACCATGTGACGGTACCGAAAGGGCATCAAACTAGTGGGTCGCTAGGCAGCAGTCGGGCAATTCAAATGAATAGGCAGCGTTTCGTTGCCCAACCACGAAAAACGGGCAATAACGTGAATGCACCACGAAAATTAAAGTTATTTTTTTCGTGAATACTTCACGAAATGAAAGAGATACTGTTGTACATGGTATTAAATATTTTTGAACTGGTTATTACCATGTACCGAATGTGGTAGATCCACTGTAATAGTGAACCATTAAATAAAGTGTTACCACAAGTTTTTTCGAGACTTAAGTCTGACCAGGCAAACCAGAAGAATTATCAAATCCCCCCGAAAAGGGGAACCAATCCATTTTGGGCATTTCCAATGGCCCGAATGGGGTGTGTTTAAGGCAATGACGCACCAGTTCAGCTAACTGGTGAGTGAAGGAATTGGGGGTCTTACCGATTGAAGCTTCAACTGGTAGAATACAGAGGTATTTCATGAACGTGAGCTTGGCATCTCGCATGCAGTCACATAAGTCAGGCTAACCACAATGTTCATCAGGCTGCATCCGTTATTAGAAGAGATTTATTATTACAGCAACATATCACCACAGTCACAGTAATGTCCTTTAACTTCTGACTTTTGAAATTATAATCAGTTTCTAACCATATAAACAATAAACATCAACCAATGGCTAAAAAAGTGCAGTGTCTCAAAACTGGATCAGAGAATTGTTTTTGAAAAGCTGATAAACAAGAGCTTATAAGCTAACAATAACAACATTCTATGTTTGCTCATTAGCCTAATCCTTTTCATAAACCTTTAATTA
>NC_085880.1:7127176-7157176 GCF_034702125.1 Engraulis encrasicolus | reverse complement strand
ATCTGGCAACACACATGCTGGACTATACTCGGACGTGGCTGTGGAAGAACCTGACCACTCCAAAGCCATCTGCTCGCCCACACCAAGATCAAGGCAGCCGTCACATCGGGAAGATAATGATTTACCCACACCGACACAACTGTTGCTGCTGCTGCTGGTGGTGGTACTGATGCTGCTCTCATGGCAGAATCCCAATCAGAAGAAGACAGGGAGATGAGATGGAGAGAGAGAGAGAGAGAGAGAGAGAGAGAGAGAGAGAGAGAGAGAGAGAGAGAGAGAGAGAGAGAGAGAGAGAGAAAGAGAGAGAGAGAGAGAGAGAGAGAGAGAAAGAGAAAGGCAGAGATGAAGGACAGTGTGATAAAGGGAGAGCGTGAGGGAAAGAGATGGAGACGGGGATGAGAGGGCATACAGAGAGAGAGAGAGAGAGAGAGAGAGAGAGCACTGTAACACACTGTCTGTAACTGGCGGTCGAGGAAAATCCGTCATTTTGACTGCATCTTGTTTCAAAGATAATGCATATTTCTTCTGTGGGAAAAGTGTGGGGTAAATGTCTTGAAAACTGTACAACATCAAACCTAAACAGGATGTGTGTGTGTGTGTGTGTGTCTGTGTGTGTGTGTGTGTGTGTGTGTGTGTGTGTGTGTGTGTGTGTGTGGGTGGGTGTGGCGGGGGGGTGGGGTGGGGGGGGGGTTGGGGTATGGGGGTGCATGAACTTTCATCCAACTGATCATCCATCAAGTCCCCTTTTTTCATTTTCTTGAAGGCACATGGCTGTGAATTTCTCACCACAGAATAATGTCTCACTCACAAATCAGTGTGGGTGTAAAAGCATTTTACCAAGAAACAACAGCCGGCTTGTGTTTGCAATATCTTATCCATAGAAAGCAATAAAGTCACTGCACTCAGCATGAGCCTATGTGTTCAATACACACAAAACATTTTTGAGTGTGTGGTATGGCAGGCAGTGTTTTATAAGCAAGGATACTACATAGAGTTAATACGCACAACATTATGGCTTCTACATACACAATAACCACCTTTTTGGGGGGGGGGGGGTTGAATAGCTGGCAGTGTGTATGAGAAACGATCAGATGCTACAACCACAATAGATGGAACAAGACAAGATGGGTAAATTGAACAGACTGCCCTGTCCAGCCTTTCCTGGTGAACCAGAAGCTATGTGTTGACGCCCAGGGGGCTGGGCTACACAATCCTTCTGGTACACCTGTGATTCGCTCTCCTCCTCCGTTTTCGAAATAACCGGGGCAGCGAATCGACGAATCAGGATCGTAGGGAGGGATTTCAGTGGGTATGACGTTTATCGAACGCAACACCCTCCCCCAGGGTAGTTCGGCTGTGCCCGCCCCCTCCCTGAATCACAACAGTAATGGCGGCGTGCGAGGAGTTATCATGCGTCGGGATGGAAGTAGCAATTTCAGCGGTGTTATCCAAAATACCTCAAGTTGATTTTCTAAAGGACGTTGTTCTGTTTTGGTTCCCGACCTGGCGGCTCTTACGTGACGACACGTCCTACGTCACAAAGCTTCAACGTGAGTGGTCGAAGTGTCATGTCATTCATATGAGGTTGCTCCAACCGCGTGCAAGCATCTTTTGACTAAACCCCGCCTGCGGAGAGGCATGAAAGGGCAGTGTGCCAGTAGCCTGTTACTTACAGGCTACTGGTTCACCAGGAAATGTCCAGCCTGCTTGTCATTTTAAAGCCCCCAAAATCCTGTGGCTTCGGCAGACACGGAGAGCGCTAACACTGGCCATTGCTCACAGGCCAGGCCAGGACTGGACTGGTAATCTGACATACAGGGCATTTTCACGGTGGGCCGAAAGTCCATGGGTCCATGCTTTTGTTTATTGTTTCTTTTTTCTGAGAGACCAGCCCTTGATGTAGATGGGATGGCCCATTGGTATATCTTTTTAGATAGTGGACTGTCCTGTCCATCATCATATTTTTGTAGAAAAGCAGGTGGATGGTCTTAGCCGGTCTATGCCCGGGCTGTTTTGTAGTGCAGCCCTGTCCCAGACAAAGACAGGAGAGTTGGCAAAAACTTAAAATAACATAAACAGCATTTGGATGTTTGCACCCATCCCATGTGCCTCCTTAAAATGAGTCAGTGAAGCAAACAATTATTGCCCCCTAATTTGATTTCCTTGTTTTTATTTGATTTCCTTGTGTTTATTATTTCAATAGGCAGATTGATAAAGCGGTGTGAAAAAAGTAGACAAAGCTTTGGAGAAATCCACAGATTTGTATTAACACATGATTTGTATTTGTTCATCAGGGGACAAACCCTTTTGAGATATTCTGTGAGCATGCAGGTAATGAACATGCACGCACGCACGCACGCACGCACGCACGCACGCACGCACGCACGCACGCACGCACGCACACACGCACGCACGCACACACGCATGCACACACACTTGCTCTTTCACATGATTTTTATGGCGATCGATAGGACAAAGTGGCTGATCAGTCAAGCAGGCATAAGCCCCATCTGGGGGGGCTCTGTCAGAGACCCGGGGAGACTTCCCCCGAGCCTGCACGATGGAGGTAAACAACACAGGAAGATAGTGGGAGTAAGGGAGAGAGGGAAACATTGGAGAGAAGGAAGCTGTGGAGAGAAGAGGAGCGAGAGGGAGAAAATCAGTGAGGGAGAGAAGAGGAGCAAGGAAGAGAAGAGCAGCGAGATTGAGAAGACAGCGAAGGAGAAAGGGGATCTCTCACCCACACAGCCACAGTCTCCAATTAGACTTGACTTACGTTTGTAGTTGACTTAAGCCCTTTACTCCTCTTGGGTGCATACAGGCCGTTGACAAACAACCTCCATTTCTGGCTTTCTGTTCAAGCTCTCAAGTTCAGCCCACCCTGAGACATTTCTGCCTCTAAGCTTCTGCTCCAACCGTTCCTGGGGCCACCTCGTTTCCTTTTCCCTCGGGAATTCAACTTCAGGGCTTTACGGGTGATGTCTGTGGCAGGTATTCTGAGGGTTTGTCCACTCCAACTCCATTTTCTTCTCTGTATTTATACTATCTATGGGATCTTGGTTTATTCATTTTCAAAGGTCCACATCGCTCACTTTGTCTTCAGATGTTTAGTATCCTTCTAAAGGACTGTCCACACCGGCGAGGAAAGCGGATTTGCAAAAAAGCGGAATGCGAAAATGTGAAAAATGCGAAAAGCGAAAAAAACGTCCACACCGGCGAAAAACATTTGCAGAGCGATTTTTCAGTTATCCACATTCTATTTCGCTCTGTTTCCGCGATTGTCCATCTGCACAAATGCAAAGAGCCACTTCTAAAGATGAAGTGAGCCAATGTAGCCTGGTGAACCAGCGCCACCCGCTGGACGGCAAAATGTTTTGTCTACGGGTGGGTCTGGCCTCGCATAATGATTCAATGAAGCCAGAATGCCATGAATCTGGCAAACCAATTACAACGCAAAGATGTGTTTTGAATCAAAGCGGGCAGGGTTTTGAGGGAAGGTTGTTCTCATCAACAATCTTCGGATGTATTATGCATCGAGGCCAGACTAAATTAGACATCCACATTTAGTCTGGTTTATCAGGCTAGAGCCAATGATGATATTGTGTGATGCTTTATTGCACCCTCAATAGCCTGTAATGCAAATGCCAAATTCAACATCCATGACGCCCCTTATTCTCATTTATTTGCAGCAAAAAAGTAGCAATTCTGGAATAGTAGGCTGAAACAAGCATGCACCACCTCAGAAATGTGCTAAATCAGCCTGCAAGACACTGTGTGTTTCCAATTAGAAGTTGGTGGCAATCCCTGCAGACACATATATGCACACACACTATACATTACATAACCTACATTGAATTTCATTCAACTTTGAATTACTAGTGTGGTATCACCAATCACCCTAGCCATGGTCTCAGAACACAATTTCAAGAGTAGGAATACATAAACTACGGATGAAATATAAAATAATAGTAAAAACAAATAAAGATAAATAAATATACATACAATTTCCATTGAGCCCACATCTCTAACATCCCATAGGAGTCCACAATGCTATTACATGATCAGTAAATGCCCTCTGCCCCTCTGCACTCTTTATTACTGATGGAATAGTAAGAGGACCTGCATTTCCAGAACACAGTGGCCGCGCTGGTACATAGGATTTGAGGAGCTCACTTATATTGGCTGGTGCTAGATTGTGTAAGGCCTTGTAAGTGAGTGGAAGAACTTTGAAGTTGAACGACCCACCACTTTCACTGACATACACACACCGACAATCTCTCTCTTTCTCCCTCCCAATCTCTCTCTCTCTCTCTCTCTCTCTCTCTCTCTCTCTCTCTCTCTCTCTCTCTCTCTCTCACCTCTCTCTCTCTCTCTCTCACACACACACACACACACACACACACACACACACACACACACACACACACACACACACACAGATACAAACACATTCACCCACGCGCACACACACACACATTCGCGCGCGCGCGCGCGCACACACACACACACACACACACACACACACACACACACACACACACACACACACACACACACACACACACACACACACACACACACACACACACACACACACACACACACACACACACACACACACACACACACACAGGGGATGTGGCTAGAAACAGAATGGAGAATGAGTGGATCAGTGATAGGGGTAGCCCAGGGAGAAGGCTGATCGACAGCTCCCTGTAACATGGATCAAGAAAAGGAAGCTTGCTCGTGGTGTTGTGGTCTGCTGTGTGTGTGTGTGTGTGTGTGTGTGTGTGTGTGTCTACTGGACCTCTGTGTTCCCCTCCTCTCGTCTCTTCTCTCATCTGATTTCACCCCATCCCACCTCACTGCACTCTCTCCACTCCCGCCCTCCTCTCATCTCCTCCATCCTGTTATCACATTCCCTCTGGCACCCCCACTCATTCCTCTCCTTCTGATCCCAGTTATTCCTCTTCTCTCTCTCTCTCTCTCTCTCTCTCTCTCTCTCTCTCTCTCTCTCTCTCTCTCTCTCTCTCTCTCTCTCTCTCTCTCGCTCTCTCCAGTTTATGTCTTGTTCTGACAATACGGATTGAATCGCAACAGGGAAGCGATTAGACTGAGCACTTCAAAAAACGAGAAAAACAAATCTATTTATTCATGTCACTGCTAACTAGGATATCTCAAACTAATAAATCCCTTTGAATTGATAAAACTTAATACTTAAATGGCCATTTTTACTTCCCCTTTTTAATTTGCATTTACTAGTCTCTCTAGCTATATTCCTCTTCCCTTTCCTCTTCCTCTTCTTCACCTCCCCTTCCTCTGCCCCCACCCTCTCTTCTCTTTTTCTCCACTTTCCTCTGACTCCACCTCCTTCCTCTTCATCTTCCTCCTGCTGGTATGACGGAGATGCCACATCACATGTCATTTTCCACACCACATCACATTCTCCCTGTCCGATCCTCCACCTCCTTTTCTTATTCCGGTAACAGTTCAATTTAACAGGGCTTGTAAGTACAACTGTAGTACCTACATGTTATAACCTCATATATTTTATGTATCTACATACCATAATGGCAATAATGGCCATGATGTACCATGAAGTGGTTTTTATAATACTTTGCCATAATGATGAATTCTTCCAGGAGGCAAAGGGCTGAACTGAGGCCGAAGGCAAGGCAAGTCAAGTCAGCTTTTATTGTCAGTTTCTTATTAAGCACTGGTCATACAAGGAAATGAAGCTGTGGTGGATGAAGCTGTTGGTAAGTCTAGTGGTTCTGGGGTCCGTTTCTCGAAAGTGTCTTTGCTATCGTCGTTAGCAAAGTCCTTCGTACGAGCGACTCAACTCTCTCTCGACAGCGACGCCCACCATTAAGTCCAAGGGAACGGTAAGACTGTCTTAAGACGGTCTTAAGACAGTTAGCAACGACAAGAATCGAGAAACGGACCACTGGACTGTAGGCACCCTTGGTATGTAGATACACAAAATACATATTGTGATTAGTTGTACTTACCTGGTATTATAACACCAGCTATTCCACTGTACCTAATGAGAAAATACACTGTAAGTAAAGCCCTGTTAAAATGGCGTGTTATCCTTACTCCTCTTACTCCTCTCCTTCCTCTTCCTCTTCCTCTCCTTCATCTTCATCCCTCCATCCTCTATCCTCCACCCTCCTTCTTCTGGCATGACGGAGAGCCAATACCTCCTGTACCCATCACCTACTGTGCCACTCAGGTTTTATCAACAGGCAGACTAGGCAAAGTGTCTAAGGCTCCACCCAAACGGTCCACTGTATGGTGCCCCCAATAGCCAGTCCCAATGGGGTAAATGCCAGGAAAAATCACTCAAAAGGGCCCAATGTCTGTATTTTGCCTAGGGACCCCAAAATATGTAGAACCGCCACTGCCCCTCACCTAACCCTCATCACCTCATTGTCTTCCCATTCTCCCTGCTCCTTCCCTTCCTATTCCCACCCCCTTCCTATTCATCATTCCTCTCCTCTTTCCTCTTCCTCTTCCTCTTTCCCTCTCCTCCATTCTCCTCTTCTTCCTCCTGCTGGCATGATGGAGGCAGAGTCCATTACCCTGCACATCATGGCTGAATGCCTCCTCTACCCATCAACTACCCATTACCTCCTCCAGCGCCCCTCGCCTACCCCTTATCATCACCCCATCCTCTTCCATTTCTCCCTCCTCCTTCCCTTCCCACCCCTCCCCTCACTTCCTCTTCACCACTCATCTCCCCTGCCTCACACTCTTTCCCATCCTCTTCCCCTCCCTCCATCCTCTTCCTCCATCCTCTTCCTCCTGCCACTGCATCTTCCTCCTGCTGGCATGACGGAGATGGTCCATTACCCAGGACAGCACAGCACGACCTAACCCCTCGTCTACCCCTCTTGCTCGATGCCTGGCGAGCAGGGGCTTCTCAGACAGCAGTGGAAGTGGCAGCAGCCCTAGAGAGGCCCTGCATGTCCAGCCTGCCTGCCTGCCTGCCTGCCTGCCTGCCTGCCTGCCTGCCTGCCTGCCTGCCTGCTTACAGTTGGTTCCAGCTGGGCCACAGCTGGGTCTGCTGATAGGAGCCGTGTCGCGTCTGTGCCCGCGCCCACGAACAGAACAAGAGCCCACATCAACTCAGCTTCAACTCACACACACACATTTAGGTGGGGGTGGAAGGTGTATGTGTGTGTGTGTGTGTGTGTGTGTGTGTGTGTGTGTGTGTGTGTGTGTGTGTGTGTGTGTGTGTGTGTGTGTGTGTGTGTGTGTGTGTGAGAGAGAGAGAGAGAGAGAGAGAGAGAGAGAGAGAGAGAGAGAGAGAGAGAGAGAGAGAGAGAGAGAGAGAGAGACTGGCTTGGTTGCCGGCTGACAAGCTGGCTGGGAGTCTGGATGACTGGCATGTTTGTGCCCCCGTGTTGCCACCCCACCTGTGTGCCAGCCTCCACCACTGCCCTCATGCTGCTCCCCACGGGACGCCGGCCTACCTGCAGATGCTACTCGTCTGTGGGTTAATGTGGCTGATTCAGAGCAGATGTGGGCATTTGTGATGTTGGGGGTGGCTGGGTGTGGGAATGTGTGTTTGGGTGGGGAGGGGGCGTCTGGAATGTTGTGTGAGAGCAAAAGAGAAGCAGTGTGTGCATCACTGGGAACAAACAAGTGAGACTGCCTAAGAAGTTGAATACAGAGAAAGACAGGCAGGCAGGCAGGCAGGCAGACAGACAGACAGACAGACAGACAGACAGACAGACAGACAGACAGACAGACAGACAGACAGGTAGGCAGGCAGACAGACAGACAGACAGACAGACAGACAGACAGACAGACAGACAGACAGACAGACAGACAGACAGACAGAAAGGGAGGGAGGGAGGCAGGCAGGCAGGCAGGCAGGCAGGCAGGAAGAAATTCATGTGCCCCAGTGTCTCTTTCATAGTGAAATTTTATTTCAGCACATAAAGCAGGAGCCATTTGATAGATTTCAACTACAACTGAGCAAATCTTCTAGCCTCATGCTTCATCACATTGCTCTCCACCCTTTAGGTTTTGCTGTCAAGATCTTGTTGGGATTGTCCAGGGTTGTCCTCCGCTGACACGCGTACTGAGACACGGCACTCTGTGAACCGACAGGAGAGACGCATCTGACAGAAGCAGACCATGGCAGTGGCACACACATTATTATATATAGAGCATGCATTAAAACCACCGCGTCCATCTCACAAATGCCCTGAGACAGCTACTCCCAATGTATCACTTAGCAGTCGGGTTGTGAGTGCGGTTCAGTTAGTGCTGCTATTTCTGAACCATGTCTGAGCTCAGACTCTATGTGCTTGCTGCTGCTGACAAAGGCAGCAAGACATCATAGAGAAAAAATAATCCACCACCAAACTCCAACTCAGAACACTGTCACCTCTCCACACGCACAGGCAACACCCCATGAATACATTACCCACACGCAAAGGCTATACTAGGCCTGCTCCTCTAGCAAGTGAAATCATGGTCACAGTGGAAAGACCTTTAGGGTATGAAGGGGTCTTAAGCAGCCTACTTCTTTATCCATGTCTGCAGTATGTGGGCAAAATTGTCTCAGAAACCATGCACCCACCCTGTGTAACTGAGTTCATTCTGTGCTAGTTTGCCTCTCTGAGCTCAAACTTGCGACCGTGCACGCTCCAGTACAGGTATGAGAGGCATGGCACGATACTGCTGAGCTAAAGGTTCAGACCTATAGCTCAGCACTAACGATACTGTCTGGGGCTTTTTGGATGGAGGTTTACTAACATTCTACTCAGAACTCTGCTAATTTGCATCCGCTACACCTGCACACCATGCTACAGCTTCAGCCCTCAGAGGGCGCTGCAGGACAATTACCACCAAAACAACCCACTTCAAAACAGTTTCATCCCCACTGGCTTGCTGTTAACCTCCTGAACTCCTGAACTATGCTTGCAGAGTGGTCATTAAAAAATCATTCATTCAGTCATTTATTCATTCATTCATGAGGTCGGGAGAGGGGCAAGGCTAGTACCCCTGGAGACCGAGTGGGCTGATACATCACAATCAGTTGCTCCCACTGTGGTGAATGTTTTCCCCACACAAATTGCCATTTCATTTCTGAAGAGACATCGCCTGTGCTCAATTTGTCATGCCTTGAAAAGGATTACACATGTATTATTAGTACACACAGGGGCAATTATGAGTCTGAAAGGATCACTTTGGCTGTGGAAATTACCTTTGGAATTGGTGGTGCAAATCGTGACGAGAATAGTGAATGAAAACCTGTATTTAGCAGGGAAAGGCCATTTCCATTTCATTTGAATCAAGCCAGCTGATATGTCTCACCTTCATGATCATGAAAGCAAAAGCAGCACAGAGACAAAAGGTACCGATCACTTTCTCCACACAAAGTTCTTTGTAAACGTGCAACTTTTAAGTGCTGTAAATGGGCTTATTTCAACTTGATTTCTTTTCCAATAATGTGACAAAACTGTGGCATTTTTGGTCTGAGAGGAAAGAGATCTTCATGGTTTAATAAGTGGATTAATCAATAGACTAATGGACTTCTTTTATTTGTTTGCGGAGTGAGGCTCTTTGGAAACTTAGTCCAAAACAAGGGAGAAAGGAAAGAAAAAGAAAGCATACTAAAAGCATTTTAGTAGACACATAGAGATGTCATGAGTAAAACTAGAAGTAAAAACCAACAATTTCCTTCCAATTCAGATAACTTCACTGAGTAACCAGTAGACCAGTGTACTTGTGATCAGCTGATTGTGCTGGTTTGGGCGTTTACTGCAGTAATAACACAGTCTACCTCATTAGGTACAATGGAATAACTGGTGTAACAGCTAAGTCTATGTTATATCATGTGCTAGTGTTGTACTTAGGCCTAATTTACACCAATGCGAGTACGCGGGGCGGAAGCAATTTTTACCGGCGATGGCGAAAATACATGGAAACAGATCTGTCCTTCCACACCAAGCGGCGGTAGTTGGGCAGTAGTGGCGTGGGAGTCGGCTACGCTCCGCGCTGCATTTGGAAAATAGATCTTGAGCGGATTTTGGACGGTAGCGACTGGCGGTGTCCCATTCAAATGAATGGCAAAGTAGCAAGCTAGCTTTGGCTGTCGGGGGGATTTTGAACAGGACTGGCCGCACACGCTGTTGGTGTGAAAGGCAGAGTAGAACACACCGACCAAAACTAAGCAGAAAGACCTCAGTCGTCTTGCTGCCGTTCCAACACGCTCTAGTCTGAATCTGGCCTCACGCCATGAATTTAGAACTAATTTCATTTTTACACCTCTGTAGACATTTGTGGTTGCTCATGGTCACCCAGCTTGCTACACTGACGTCAGAGGCGCCCCTCGCCTTTGGATAACGAGATCATTATTTCACAGCTGCTAATTTAAGTTTGATCCCTCCACATGGGAAAGGGGTTCAGGTGGCCTAAAAGATTGTGGATTGTAATTCTGAGTGAGGCATCCAAGAGAGCTACTCAGCCCAGAATTGGGCACTTGCTGTGCCCACACCACTCAGATCACACTCAGTTTCTTCTTTTTGTCTTTGGCCGAGCAATAATCAACAGTCCAAAATGAATACCTCTTTCACTTCTGAAAACACAAGCATTTGGGAAAACTTGGATTGACGTCTCAGTTTATGAATTTTACTCCGCCTGAATGGTAGGTCTGAATCAATATATGTAATATCTTCTGGACTTACTCTCCTTTTAGGCCCCCTGTCCTAATTTTTCAAACAAAAGTGTCCTCCTTTTTATTTCATCCAGCACTACTTGCATTAGATAAAAGGTACATACTGTAATGATTCAGAAACTACTTTATCAAACATTTTCATTCCCATTTATCAGTTTGCCTGGCTGACACTATAGTCCCAATAGGCCTGCATCACTCCCTAGTGTCAGCTGTGTTGTGGACCCACCACACAGGGTGACATCCTTCCATGCAACAGTACTTCAGCACAGGTGAGGTGTGTGTCACCTGGTTGGTTAGCTAGAATAAAGCCCCATGTGTCCTGTCATCGCAGACAGTCATCTCCGGTCAGAGTATTGAGAGAGGATGTGAAATATCTTTCGGCACTAGTTGGCAGTGTGATGTTTTTAGGCCATTATGCACGAGAGGCAGTCTTCAGTAAACATTCTGTCTGAGCAGCACTGTGTATCTGTATTGGGAGGGAAAGTAATCTCATCGCCCCCTGCTGGCAACGTTCCAAGCCTCTGCATCAAATGAATGGGTTTTTTCTTTAAAAAATTACATCTCGGCCCTGACGACGAAGTAGGAGTAGTGGCTGTCATATAATAAGCATGTTGGCCCGTTTCATCAATTCAGGTGGTGACTGATAACTGATCTGAACTGATTTTAAAAAGCTAATACAGAACTACACTGACTCGCATGTGTGACGTGTTTACTCCATGTAATTAGCATAGCCAAATTAGCATAGCCAAACATTAGCCAGAGAGGTGGTTACTCGTCACCACAGAAGCCATCATATCTACTAGAGAAGCTAAAACCAAACCAAACTAATCGAGTGTATATATGTGTAATAAGACGCCAATATGGAACTCACAGGATTACAAGAAGAAATGCGAAGAACTTGCATTCAATTGTTTCTCTGTGTTGCCAATGAGGTGCGAAGCACAGCATGCTGGGAGCTGTAGTCTGTTTCTGACAAGATGGGCACAATTTCTATTTTTCTTAAAAGGGCAAAAAATGACTCAAGATTTTCACAGGTAGTAGTTCATCCTATTAGTATTGTGTAAGCTGAAACATATGTCTGGTGTGCAAGTTCAGCGGCATATCTTTGTGGGTTTTTTAAAAAAACTCGTCTCTGGGAGTTTCAATAGGATTGCCCTGGTGTTTGGAACGTAACCGCTAGGATCGCTGTTTTCCACTTTCCCTCCCAATTGTCAATATGTTTAGTCTTGCCCTCCACGCCCATGTACTAAATAAGGCAAAGGCACCCTTCAGTAAACATCCTGACTGAGCAAAACCCAGAGTGCATATAGTGTCTCATCAATACGCCCACTCACCTGAATGTGATCTCTGCCCCCCATGGCTATGTATATGGCAGCCTTCAGTAAACATTCTGACGGAGAAGCACTGTCTGTGTGTCTGTATTGTCAATATGTTTAGTCTTGCCCTCCACGCCCATGTACTGTATAAGGCACCCTTCAATAAACATTCTGACAGAGCAGTAGCCAGTGTGTATAGTGCCTCATCAATACGGTCAGTCTCACCTGAATGCGATCTCTGCTCTCCACGGCCACTGGCCTGCCCGCCCTCATGCTCTCAGTGAACCAGCTGATGTCCAGCACCTCCACAGCGCTGGCCAGGGCCACAGTCTGGGCACGCAGCCAGCCCCACAGCTCCCCGGCTGGGTTCCCCTCTGACACCACATGGGTCACCTTACCTATTCACCTTACAATGATGCACACACACACACACACAATGACACACGTACACATGCACACACACAGACGCGCGCACACACACACTCTCTCTCTCTCACACACACACACAAACACACACACAAACACACACACACACAAACACACACACACACACACACACACACACACACACACACACACACACACACACACACACACACACACACACACACACACACACATCCCAGAGGATGAGCACAGGGCCGATTAGAAGTCAGAGCCAGGGAACATGCTCAGTTTCCCTTGGCACTCTCTCTCTCCCCCTTGGCACTCTCTCTCTCCCCCTTGGCAGGCTCTCTCTCCAGTGGGCTGGCTGATTTCTCCATTGCTCTGTTCCAGCAATCACAAGGGTTCATTTGGCACCTGCGCACCAATGTCATCATCTGAGCAGAGCTAAAAGTGATAGAGGAATAAGTGAAAGCACTTTCTTGTTAATTGCATTTGCTTCAAAGGCAATCGAATTGAATAATTCTGGGTGTGGTTGCCGTGGTTAGTAAAAAATCAGTGTCACCATTATGGCTGCTGCATTTGTGCAGTTGTTGAAGAGTGTATCATTCAGTGAGGAAGTGGTGTCTTTATATTTGATTGTCAGAAGTGAAGTGAAGAGGCTTTTGATTTAGCGGCTGGCCCTAATTGCAGATAATCTCATACCACTGTGTGTGTGTGTGTGTGTGTGTGTGTGTGTGTGTGTGTGTGTGTGTGTGTGTGTGTGTGTGTGTGTGTGTGTGTGTGTGTGTGTGTGTGCACCGTAAAAAATAAAGCATGGGATGAACTTAAAAAAGTTAGTGTCCAGGTTGCCTTACTTTTGTTAGTTAACCAAACTTCAGAGAAAAAGTTGTGACGAGTTGTTAAGTATTTCAAACAACCACTCTTTCCGAGTTACATGAATTAGATCAAAATTCCAGTTAACTTAAAGCCTCAAGTGCTGATGGCTAAAGAAACCAAGTCGAGTTGACTTAACCTATGGTGTTGATGACTGAAGAAAATAAGTCATCAAAACGTCTTTTCTGAAGTTTGGTTAACTAACAAAAGTAAGGCAACCCGGACACTAACTTTTTTAAGTTGAACCTATGCTTTATGTTTTTCAAAACAAACTAGTTTTGCAAGTCAGGAAAACACTGCATAATTCAGGTGAATCGAGAACCTTAATCTCAGTTTCCAATTGGTCACAATCTAACATGACTAGTTTTTACTTCTTTAAATTGACATTAAAACCTAGTAATACTACAAATGAATGTGTTAATGCACCAGTTCACCATATTAATATGTACACCATAATATTCTCAGACAATAACAAAAGACAAAAAATGCTTCTTTGTTCTCTGTTTATTAACAAATCAAGACGTAGCAATTCTGAAAACAGAACATTTTCCTGAAAGTAAAGTGACTGCAGCCTGCACACACACACATGGGTCAATGATATATATATTTTTTTTTGCAGTAGCAGACATTAGGGTGGTGTAACCACAGCTAATGTAACAGTTGTAGGGATTTCTTTTTTTTTTCATTTTAACTAGATTGTCTAAGAAGCATATCCATTAATTACCAATGACTCATCAGCATTGGGTGTTTTCCACCTGACATTTGCTACTAAAAAAAAAAGTGACCCATGTGCAGATTTACCTGTACTCAGTTACACACAACGAAACAAAACGAAGATGATTGGCAAATTCCAACATCAATAAAACCCTTCAATCTGAAATTGTACAAAATCAGTACGGTAACATTGCTACATGTCTTCAGCACGAAGAAAGAAAAAAAAGCTAGTTAACAGGAAGTGACTGTTGACATCCATATGGGAGTATTGCCTAACTAGCTTAAGAGTGATATTTACAGTAGCGAATGTGAAGTGTAAAAAAACAGCAACTTTGAATCACTCTTGGGTTTTACCTATTCATTTTTCACAGAATAGTTTTTTTCCCTTGGTCCGTGAGCCAATATTCTGCCCCAGTGTTCCTTGCAACACCAAACCTAAAACAAATTCTGGCATCACTAGCCTAGAAAATGTGCAACAACACAACATGGGCAAATATGCACAGGGCTTATATGGTGAAAAAGCATAAATTCCCTCTACGCGCCACTTCTTGGTGATAAAAAGAAAATTAACAGTACAGACCAATTAGAATAAGCTGTTATCGTGTACAGAAACAATCAAGATGAGCTACACACTGTAGCATTACTACTAAAATGTAAAACTGAGAGACAACATATATATTTTACACACAAAAAAAAATCCTCCTTGGTCTGTGAACCAATATTCAGCCCCAGTATTCATGTGCCTTAGAAGACCAACACTAACGTTTCTGGCATCACTAGCCTAGAACTTGCGCAACAGCACCACATAGGCAAAATGTACATGGGACTTGGATGGCAAAAAGGGGCCAATTCCAATATTAACCAATTCTCTTGGCACCAATTCTTGGCAATAAAAAAAGGGAAATGAACAGCTCACATCATTCTGTTTCTGTACGCAACACGTTTTTTGATTGAAGACGTTACATACTGTTATTATTTTAAAAAAAAAATAATAAAAAAAAAACCTTTACCTCAGACTTCACTGACAATACTGTGGTAACACTGCAAAGACTGAAAAATACCGAGGGAGCTGGGGAAGCTGAATCCCCCACACCTTCTGAATTCCCTACTCGGTTCTACGTAGGAGTTTGTTTCGCAGTCCATGAATCTTTGCAGAGCAATGCTCGCCGCCAATGTTCATTAGGACCTTTTGGATTACCTCAAAGGTGTAGCGCAGCTCCTTTGGGTAATCAATGTTGACAACGTACAGTAGGCCCATGAGCATTGCCATTGCTTTTGGGAGGTCGCCGATGTTGTGCAACAGGATTTGATTCTCGAGGACGACCGCAATGTCGAGAGGGTCCACTCCGTCTCTGACGAGAATGAGGCCGACACCAACGCCTTGGGTCATCTCCTCCTCGGGTTCTGTGGCCTGTTCAAAAAAAAACAAGTCCGACAGGCGGACAACAGATGCGTCCGTCTATGCCCGTTCTGAACCTTTTTTGCCCAAACGCCCCCTTGGCCTCCTCATAACCTGTCAAGGCAATTTATCAATAAGCCTACCATGTACTGTATAAGCCTGGATTTGAAAAAGTACCATAGGATTTCAACAGTGTTGGGCAATTTACTGAAAAACTGTAATGCATTGCTGATTACATGTTACTGTCTTTTCAAAATAATCCCTTACACTACATTTAGCAATGTGGGGACCTAAGGCGAATTTAGCTTAGGGGGGCCATCGGTCCATCCCATATCACATTTTTTTTAACATAAAATCTCTATTTTTGTTAGGCTATTTTTTTTTTTTTTAATCACTTTTTTTTTTTTTTTTTTTTTTAAATTACAAACATAAAAAACAGGCAAACATTACAACCCTTTCTGGACGGATTTCAATGAATAGGCTATTTGCAATTTTGCATAGGCCTACATTAAATAAACTAAAATGTGAAATTCTCTTTTCACTTTAATATGAGAGCAGTGATGTCCCCCCTCACTGAAGTGTTATTTCATGTGTGAGCATGATGCTGTCACCTATTTGAAGTGACGTTGATGTTGGATTTCATGGAATACTTTTAAATGCCGCTTTGGGAAGAAAACAGAGTAGGCGACAGGTGAACTGTATTTCTGTCAAAACAGTGGTTTGCAGGCGTTTGCGTTTTCACGTGGATATTGTCTTCGTGGACCGTAACAGACAAACCGTAAGTTCCATAAACTAATCAATGAGACATTGACTACGTGTACATGATGTTTTTAAGTCCGATTTAATAAATGCGATTTAAATAGATCGGATTAAGAGTTATTTTGCGATGTGTATACATGGCACTTTCACTTAAATGCGATTAAACGTCTGGGGAAAATAAAGCATTGCGATTGGACTGAGGACGCACGTGCTGAGCGAGCCAAATAAGGCACGGGGGCGTGGTTCAATGCCACCGAGATGCAGGTCATCTTCCCCACGAAAATCGTTGCCTCAGGCGGACTGAAATCACAACATTTCCCCCTTTCTCCCTGGATCATTTACAATGCTACATTAGCTACCCTGTTAGCATAGAAAAACGAGTGGTCAAATGGTAATGTGGAGTAACTTTGTTGTGCTTCATTACTTCGTGGGGCACTTTTACATCAATATATGGAAGCCACAACATTTATAGTCGCTTAGGGACTTTAAATTAAGCAAAACTTTCATGTGAAAATCAACAGGAAGTGCCGCCATGTTTTTCTCACTGGCAAAGAGCACGGTTGGTTTGCACGCATGAGCTCCAGGCCAAAACTGAGCGACTGCCACCTTGTGGACACAAGAGGGAATCACAGGAGGGAATCACAATTCAGAAACGCATCACGGGAGGGAAACTCATCACGGGAGGGCGGACGGACGGACGGAGGGACGGACGGACGGACGGACACCAAAGCCTCTTATAGAGATGCGTGGGACGCATCTAAAAAGAAGTAAAGTGGGTTTGGAATGGAGTTTTGAAAACTTAAGTTATGGGACATAAAGAATTTCATTTTACTTTCATTCCTGAATCCTTACCACAGGGAAACATTCCTACACTGCTCCAAAAATAAAAGTGTGTAACAGTGGCCTGCCCAGTTTTGAATCCATTGTGCAACTTTAAAAGGCAATGGGAAGAAAGTAGAAGCAATAACCATAACACACCCCAACAATACAGAAATTTGACAGGCAACATCACAGACCATCTCTTTTTCCTCCTTTCTGGTTGATTTTTTTTTTTAAGTCACATGCATTTTGACAATTTCACAACCCTATAGGTGATAATCACCCACTGAATTTGCTCGCATAACAGCAAAGATGGCACATTGTGTGCTGTGGCAAGAACATTTGCTGTGTCCCTCAGCACAGTGTCCAGAGCATGGAGATGGCATTACTCCAGGAACTGTGGAGGGAAGCCATAGAACCCAGCAGAGGGATGGAAATGTTTGTGACAATGTCTGACCAATAACACCTATTTCTCACCATTGACTGTTAAATTTGAAGAAAGTAGGCATAATGGATTCACGATAGGCACTCTCAGGTTGACAAAACAAATGACTCATGTTCTAGCCTTTGCCTTGGACTTGATCTGACTGTAGGTATGCAATGCATACATTTATGCTGAAAACTTATTCTGGTGATCAACACATTGCGTTGCTACTCCATTATGTTCAGTGAATCAAAAATAAACCAGTGTGCGGTGACAAGACTCCATTTTTGGAGTACATTTACACTGAATGAACCTATGCGTAGCTGCAACACTTCCAATGAGAGAAATTCCTGTTAATTTCAATATGCAGTTGAGCTGTACTGCATAAACTATTCTAAGTATTCATATACAAAGTATTTTTTTATGTTCAGCCCTTTCCAAGGTCCTGAGCTTTAACATACTTCAAACATCATCTCGTGCCTGAGATGATGTCTGGAATGTTAACAATTGTGAACAAATGCCCCCAGTGATCTGGCACGGCTCTTAACCCTTTGAGGAGTAAGGAATTTCTAGAGGTTCTTCTAGAATTTTATTGGAACACTCTATAGCTCCTATAGACGTCTGTGTTAAAAATCTTGCAAAGACATTATGACATCACAATGAGAACTCAACATTTGGGCAAAATTCTGATAACACATTTGTGATGGTACTCCTCAAAGGGTTTTAAAGAGCCGAGCGGGGAGAAAGGGGTGGAAAAACATCTTTGGCCAGATTTTCCCTGTAAGGATCAGTCAGTAGATTAGTGGTGCGCACATCCAAGACGCAGGTGCTTGACAGAAGGCCAGAATACTGTAGAAACAAAGATGAATGTCCGCACACTGCTACCGTGTTGCTTTTTTAAAAAAAAAAAAATTCAAGTGAGCGCTTTCGAGCTAGTCGCTCTACACCAGACTACTGACTGACCACTTTGAAACCCTGTAAGGATCCTCATGACTACATGTTCTGAGAGGACCGTCTCCTCCTTTTGTGAAAGTGTGAGGACATGTGGTTACACATTTAAACTCATCATATTCTTTGTACTGAATCATTAACACAACCATTCAAATTATGCCTGTGTGTTGCATGTGAATCATTGAAAGCCTTCTGTCAATCTCCATTATGGCCTTATACCACACTGAGAACCAATTGTGAAAGAACTAGAAAATTATCTTTATGTTCAATAGCACCCTTAAAGGGCACACAACAGGCCAGATGTTGCATGACTAAGAAATGCATGAAATTTGAAACCAAAAATTGAGTGACATCCAGCTCTGTTGGAGTCTGGTTCTCAGCAGATCTCTGATCTGACCTGGCTGGAGTATCCGTTGTTTCAATAATGCCAGATCACATTGAAGAGTCACATGACAGATTGTGAATTTATTCTTTATAGATGAACAGAGAATGTTTTGAGATTGCAAAGCTGAATGGAAGACAATGCACACCAGTGCATTTTTCGAAACCATAGTTGTTAACCATGTAAGCTACTTTGTTGCAATGCAATTTCCAATTGTCAACTACCCAAGTTGCTAACTGACAACTATGCTTTCGAGAAATGCACACCAGGTTTGGCGATGGTCAGGCTAGCTCTGCTGATGTTGACCAAGAGGCAACACAGCTATAGCATTAGGAGACCAAGAGAAAAAACAAATTTTTTGATACGTTTTTGCAACAATCAGCCAGGTGTTTTAACATGGCTATCGCCAGCTCCATGTGATTCTGCTCAGATTCATGAGCCACATGTGGATCTGTTTTTTCAGATTTGTCCAGCTTAAAGTGATACTGTCCCATTTTTGGAAATAAGCTTATTTTACATTTCCCCTTGAGTTTAATAATAGGGTTTTACCGTTCTCCTACACTTTCAACTGTTCTCCGGGTATGGCAGTGCAAATTTTACCTGCAAGCTAGCAGTTAACATTGAGTCCTAGGAGACCAGTTAGCCGCCAGCTGGTCTCATAGGACTCAATGTTAATTGCTAGCTTGGAGGTAAAAATTGCACTGCCTTACCCAGAGAACGATTGAAAGTACAGGAGAAAGGTAAAACCCTATTATTTAACTCAAGGGGAGGTGTAAAATAAGCTTATTTCCAAAAATGGGACAGTATCACTTTAACAACTCCCAGGCAGCCAGACCAATCATAGCACAAGCGGGTTAATGGTGTGTACTTATGCGTTATAATACTACAAGCAATGAAGCCAGACTTACTTCTGCAGTCTTTAGGAAGCCTGAGGGGTCTTCATTGAGGAGGTATGGCAATCCTTTTAAGGCCACAGTCCTCTTCATTGTGATGGAATTCTTCAAAGCCAGAGCACATCAATCAGGACACTATACATCAGTGTATACAGACATTCAAAATATTCCCTTAATTTTCTCATCTCACATCATGTGTACCCCCATCTCATATTCTAAATGTCTTCCTCTAACCTTGTGTTTCTTAACGGGGGCTGTAGAGCCCCCCCAGGTGGCATTAAGGAGCCATTGGGGATGTTCAGAGGCAGACGACAAGGAGGGGTCAAATGGGGGCATTACCGTAGGAGGGGGGGGGGGGGGGGGCAGTCTTAAGACAAGGTCAATGGGGCATTTGTTCAAAAACCACCAACTTCAGTTAAGAGTTGAACCCAAAGGCCATGTATACAGTTTTGTTCAAAATAATAGTGTCTTCAAAGGATGAGTACATGTCAATTGTTCACAAATACATAGAGGACACTACACATTCCATTTCAAAGCCAGAACTTTTAGTGGTAGGTTTTTGTGAAAAAGTAACTGAACAGGCAGTGTGTATTTTGAAATAAACCTCAAAATTACACTTCGAAGGTTTTTTTTTTTACATTTCCACTTAAAAATAAGACACTATCATTTTGAACATGACTGTACTTGACATTCCCATTTTCCACACACCCCCTGCAGTTTGCTCACGTACTGTACAATCTCCATTTTGGAACCATTGCGGTACATGACACTTCATTGATCAAAACAATAACATTATGCTCAAAACTTACATCATCCTCAAGCTTGCGAAGGAGATTCTTCAGGGGCGGGATTCTCTCCATCTTCGCTCGGTAGAGATGCAGGAGCCGAGGGAAGTGTTGGTCAAGGCCAGTGTAGAAGCATTCGGTCAGGTTGGACGAAGTGATGCGGTTGAATTCAGCTTTGATCTTAGAAGACAGAACACATGGCAGAAAAACATTCACAGCTGGATTTGCACACAGATCTAGATCAGGCAACATTTTTTTTCACTTAAAGGGGGATGCCACTATTTTGGGTCTTAATACAGTTAAAATCATTGGCCAGGGTTTATAAAAGTGGTAAAGTGTCTTATTTTTCACGTAAGCCGTTGTCTTGCTATAAGACAAGTTAAAAGAGGGAGCATGTCGCTAAGCTAGTGAAAGTCAATGGATCCATGTAGCATGCTACATGCTACAGTGATGCATTGACTTTCACTAGCTTAGCTACATACTCCCTCTTTTAACTTGTCTTAAAGCAAGACAACGCCTAACATGAAAAATAAGACACTTAACCACCTTTATAAACCCCGGCCAACGATTTTAACTGTATTAAGCCCCAAAATAGTGGCATACCCCTTTAAGTAATATTGTCTTACTACAGGTCTTGTTTTACATGTTGGGACTTAAGACATTACGGTTACGCTAAATATCCAAAATTCAAACCCAAGACATTTACCTGTTGCTCTGTAAATAAAGCTGGCCACTTCTTCTTCACCTCGGACACAGGTGGCTCTTCTTCCACAATTTCTTTTCGACGCAAGGAGAAGGTATTCGCCATCATTTGTTCAACTTTCTTCACATCTGCAGTTTTTTTCTTCATCTCTTCTAGAATCTCCAAGCGCTCTTCCTCCAGGGCATTTTGAGTTGTTCCTTCAGGTAAGGCCGGAAGAAAGTTCACTTCATTTTTTTTAGCCTTCTTCAGCTTCCGCTTTGGTCCAGAAGGGCGGCTGTTGACTTGGAGTTCGGGGCATCCAGCCATGCGCAACTTGGTCCTATAGTTTCCCATCTTGAACTTTAAACTAAATTTCCAGCAATACCACCCCTTGGCAGACCCTGGCTCCCTAAGACAAGGATGTCTTTTGATGAGACTTTGTGCTACAACGTCGTATTGCTCTCGTGATGGGTAGGCCTCAGTGATGCGCGGGCTGACCCGAAAGCAGCGGGCGCTTGCAATTAACTGCGGTCGACCGCAGGCACGGGTTATGAAATATTATTTTTAATGAAATTCGGGTCGGGTGCGGTCGGTCAGGACCTTTGAAATGATGCCGAATTTTAAAGTAGGCTATAGGATAGCCAATAGGCTATAGTTTACTTTAGCAGACAGGGACATTTTTTGCAAAATAGATCAAAGTTTATATGGCTGAATAACTACGATGGTGCCACGCGCTCTGCAGGAGACTTAATGAGGCTCCTGCGTCGGCCGAATATCTTCTGCGCGCAACTGGTGCAGCAGGTGCAACCATTGAGTGCATTTTGAAGAACACAGAGGGTGCTCTCTAAACAGTGCAGTGATGGATATAGCCTACATATTTTCTTATACAATTGTAATGGTTTCGCACTCATGTGTTGCTTACAGAGTTTGTTTTCATTTCCTGTGTCGTACCATGACTACGAGGCAATCCACTTGACGGCTGGCTCCGTCTGCTCACCAACCTACAGATTAATTTTCTCCATGTATCCAAACGACGATGTTACCGAAATAAACAGGTGACAGTCGGCAGTCCTCATTGCATGGCCTCAGTTCAAAAATCCAACATGTCCTGTTGAAATGCACAGTTGTCTTGTTCTTGACGCAAATTCCCTTTTTAAGACCTTTATTGACGTGATTGTGCTTTGCCAATGACGCTAGGGTGTTCATAAAGACGCACGGCTACTATTTTCAAAGGCGGGTCGGGAAGCGGGCAGGGTCAATATTTTTCATGAATATTTCTTGCGGGCAGGGCAAGCGGGCGGACTAGGGAAAAAAGCGGTCGGGTGTGTCTTGTTTTTTCGTCGACCCGCGCATCACTGGTAGGCATCGTAAGAGTACATTTTCTCAATCAGCACATCAAGAATCTCACTTTTAGTGTCTCTCCTTATGTTTAGCAAACTCCCATCTTTCTGGTAGGCTTCATTTCCCCTTCTAAGCAGCAACTCGACATCATATGAAAATCTTGGGATTTCGAACACCTCAGGCCAAGGCTTTCGACTGGGGGATGCATCATGAGAAGATGGCGATGAGAGCAAACTAGCTGTGTCCGATGTTGAATCAGTGTGGTATGACTCTGTTGAGTTCTGAACAGACACCTTCAATGTTGCCCTTTCTGCGGGAAGCTCAGACAAATCTGTCAAGTTGCACAGCTCATTTTCAAAGTCTTTATCTTCATATTGGACAATCAGGTCATCTTCGATTCCAAGCTTTCGTTTCAGCAAGGCCATGAACTCATCCAAGGTCTCTGGCAAACTGTCGATATGTATTTTCCTGATGTTATCTTTGTTCAGAATAACTCGAAGCAGCATGTTGGCACACTGAAAAACACAACAGAGACACACAAACACAGATAGGTCAAGTTCACTCAAGACTGGTGCTCAAGTGTCACAGAGAGAGAGAGAGAGAGAGAGAGAGAGAGAGAGAGAGAGAGAGAGAGAGAGAGAGAGAGAGAGAGAGAGAGAGAGAGGGAGAGAGAGAGAGAGAGAATACTTAATTAGTATATGTTAGCATAATAGCAGCAACACTACTGTAATACAGTAATGTTAATGGGGAAGAAAAAAAAACTGTCTCTCACCAAATGACCAGATACACTGATGAAGTTCTAGCTCTGGTATGACGGCAGGGGCGGATGATTATCTATAAATGAAATACATGCAAGTACAATAAACAGTGAATGAAGTGGTTGTCTTACCATGAAAAAGGTTCAATTCAATAAACTCCTTTAAATGATAACTGACATGTTAACATTGAGCACTGAGCAAAAACATAAACACCCCTTTTTGAATACTGATGGCATAAGGGTTTCAACATAAGTGAACACATTTTTGCACAAGTTAAAAATGAAATCTCAAAACCAATATGTTAAATTTGAGTCAAAACATTTACTCAATGAATTGGCGATACTATTCAGTACATGAGAGGCATATCCAGACCCATGCTGTAATGGAATAAGGTTATGGCATCAGCACATGTCAACACCTGTCTAAAACTTTTTTTTTTTAAGCGGGAAACCTGAACCTGTGTTCAGATGAACGGCAATGTTTTTCAGCTGCCAATATAAGGTTGGTTGGGTAGTATTGAGAACACTATCCAAACCTGAAATGATGAGGTTCTATTCATGTTACATGGCTGTAATACTAATACAACTACCAGTAGTGTGACATCATGGGGAATTTATGTTTTTGTCACGCATGCAAGACATTTATGTAGTTCAATTCACCCACTTCAATTCAGCAGGAATGCTCGTGGAGAGATCAGGAGCTTCTCTTGAACCATATAAGCAAACAGAGGGTGGTAGTCATTGAGCTCCTCTGGCTGGACTACAAGCACTTTAGCAGAGGGATTTTTGCAGACCTCAAAGCATCGGAAGTGCTCCACATACCAGGATGTGTATGGCTCAACAACAAACAAGGGATTGTTTGCAACAATGAGGATGTGAATAATTTTTCCAAAATCAGGAAGTCCACCTGTGCTCCCATATGACAAAAACATGCCTTGAGTATATTGAGTTCCATGGAGAAAGGCAGTTTTGGTGAGGGCAACAGCAGTCACATTACTGAATTTACTCCTGACAAAGTCTTTGACAGAGGGGTCCAAAATATCAAGAGAAACAGTTGACATTCGTCCTACTTCCACAGCTGGTTTGAACAAGTCTGGCATACCCATGTGATATGCCAGTGCAAGTTGATGCCTAGAGGCCAAAGTCAGCAATATATTTTTGAAGTTGTTGGCATCCTTCACAGTCTTCTTAAAAAAGCTATGCTTTGCCTCGAATCGAAATGTCCAAAAATGTATCAAAGGCCCATAACAGCGAGTAAGATGTGGATAATGCTCCACGAAATGGTGCTTAGGTTTTAATTTGAAATCAGGAAAAACTTCTTGTACGAGTTGCCTGTGTTCAAAGATTCTCGCTTCCAGGTAGCACAAAGTCTCTTCTGTGAATGTAGTTGAAGCTAGTATTTCCACAATGTCCTTAATAGCCAACAAAATTTCCCATATCTCATCGTGTTCTGGAACTTTACTTCCAATAAGCAAGGGTAAGAGCCTTAAAAGTAACCAATTTTCGTGCCCATTCCCCCCAATTGTTTTCTTTGCCTTGAAAGTTTTTGGAATTGTCTGTGGCCTGTTGGTCTTATCTGAAAACTGATAGGGAAAACGTCTGATGGAGGTATTCAATTCTTCTAAGGTAAAGTATCGTTTGTCAATGAGTGCCTTTAAGCACAAACACAATTCAACAGGGACGATTCCTTCCAATAAGTCATGCAAGAAATCGGGGGGAAACCCAGTTATGCAGTGAAAATAGGTAAGCTGATTTAAGACACAATCTGATTTTACACCATCAACAGCAGTCTCACTCTCCTTTACTCTGTGAAGAGTTTCAGTGTGTAAAGATTTGGTTCGCAGGGGACACAATTCATCCCTTACAGAGACTGTTTGAATAGAATCATGACGGGCAAAACAAAACCTGCAAAAATGACCAGCACTAAATGACTCCTGGAAGCCAGCTAACGAATGGGCGCCCAAGTTGTCTGAGGATACATACAAGACTGTGCCTTTGATAAAAGAGCCTAGCCTATCAACGTAAAAGCCCTGGTTTTCAAGTGTGCAAAGGTCCTTAAGAAGGGGTTCAAGAATTGGTTCAAACCCAAATTTCTTCACATCATTACTATTGGCCAATACAGCAAGGTATATATTAGATAAGACTGATCTGTATCTGGCAGGCAAATCTGCCAGCACCCAATAAATGGCAGTAACTTTATGTTTCTTCCTTGACGTCCCTAAAACATTACACAGTTCCAGATCATCTATAGCCTGGTCCTGACCATCCCATAATACTACCATTTCATTTCGTATTTATGGTCTGGCATTTGTTTGCTCTGAAGCGATTGTAGAAAGCAGGAAGTTTGCACTCAGTTATAGTTTGAAATTATTGGACACCTCTCACCCAATCGCTGGCAGTTACTCAACAACAACATAGCGCAGACCAATGGCTCTGGCGCAGATGTGTACGTCATTGTCACGAGCGTTCTCCCCCTTTCGTCCCCACGTGGGGGGCGTATTCGATTATTGGCTGTTTTCTGGGGGGGCGTTGCAATCAAAATTCTACTGCTGCAAGCACTCCACAGAGAAGCACGGCCAGACTACAGTAGTGGAGCCAATCCTTTGGCGGAAGTACGTAGGATGGCTCGCGAGGCTAGATCATCTATATATAATCCTAGAGAAATAGTCAAGGCTTCACCTCCTGCAAAAAGTGGGTTTTGTTTATAATATAGACCATCACGAAACGATGTATACTCCCCAGATGTTGCATCTTGTTCAAGAATTTTGTCTATTACATCACCCCTATTCAATAACTTTGGTAAAAGAGTTGAAATCGGGACATACACATATGTTCTCTTGTGCAGATCATCTAATACATATTCCACTGGCTCAACAACTCCAAAGCTTCTCTTGTAAGTCAACTGCCTTCTATATTCAGTTCCTAAGGGGCCACAATCTGAAAGACAACTAAGAGGGTTGGTCTTCTGTAGTGCTTCAGTGACTACATTGAGGGTAGCATCTTCAATATTTAAGTTGTGTTCTTTAATAACTTCTTCTACTGTAGTTTTTGAAAGCTCACCAGCTAAAACACCAATTTCGTGAAACCCATCAACAATTTCCTGTGTCGCTGACTTGGACACATGCAAAAGTGTTTGCACTCGTAAAAGCAACAAACAAAGTTTTTTTTTAATTTTCTCCTTTATATCAGCACTTTGTTCAATGTCAGCATCTGTGTCAGCATCTGGGTCATCATCTGACTGGTCATGTGCTTCACTCCCTGGCAATGTGTTTGTACTTAGAACCCCCCCTTCAGAATTTGAGCCAACTAGAAACTCAGTTTTAAAATCTTGAAAATGGCTTGAGTTATGGAATCGACTTCTGTGTGCTTTAAAACTGGAACATATACTTGTTTTGTAATTACAAGACCTAAAAGGGCAAAGTACAGTTTCTTTTTTTTTCAAATGTGTGCCCAGATGACGGAAGTATACTTTGGTGTCTGCAGGTTCGTCAAAATCACATAAGCCACATCGGATTCTTGAAGTCACTGGCTCACTGATGCGTGATGATGAATGTTGCCTCACATGCTTTTGGAGAGACTTGTGTGACTGGAAGTAACATGTGCAATCAGTGTAAATACAGGGGAGAGCTACTCTTCTTCCATAGTGCCCATGACTGCCTCGATAGTGTTCTAAAATGCGGCGGCGATTTGATGTGCAATAAGTGCAAAACTTACATATCCATCTCATTCAGCAAAGCAAAAGGGGATCTGAAAAAGAAAAGAAAAAAAAGAAAAAAAAAACATTAGTGTAGTTACAATTATTTCCAAATCCCTGCATACACACTCATCTTGAACTGGCTCGACACATGGATATCTAATTCACATATTCAATTAAAAAACACTATTTCACCAAATTGTACACTACATCACATTCGGTTGCAAAAACCTTGAAATCAAGCACAAAAAAGCCATTGCTGTAATGACCATACCCAGGGTCTCTGCCAAAGGGCAGACTGAGCAATGCGCAATGATTTCTATTATAACTAAAGTTTGTTAAAACCCATTGCGTCAATTCACCTGCTACAGAGCGCCCAGTTACCTTGTTAACACCAGACCTAATCACACCTTTCAGATCGAAACGATTATGTAAAACTAAAGGCAGTATGGGAGTTGCCAGGCTACTCCGCCAGTGTGTGCAGAGGCAACCAAATTCGGCAGGTCCGTACATGCTCAGAAATGAAGGCGAAGCTTTGCTACATTCAGGACACGTGGTAATGAGGGCAGCTAACCCGCAAACTAACCTGGCTACATACAGTTACCACAAGTACCAAGATACCCTAATCTAATAGCCGCCACCTGACTGAATGCACAACATACGTTTTCAAAAGAGAGGGGGGGAAACTGATTGTGCAATTTACTCAACTAAGTCCTAAACGCCTCCAACAATTGAAACACACAAAACGGCGCACCTGTTCTAAAGAACGTGAACTTGTGTTAGCCTAGCAATCAGTCTCCCCATGACTCGAACTTGAGTAGCACGTTTCCAAAAAACAGGCCTTTCAATTCGTTTGTCTATCATATCGTGCCTTGTATTCACCTTAATTAACCAAGGGATACTATACATTTTAAAAGAGACACGTACAAGACGCAATTGCCCAGATCTAAGACGCATGTAATTTCCAATCTTACCCAGTGAGTCAACACATTAGAACCAACACGGCTCATTTGTCATTTCCCAAGTCAAACAGCTAATATAGCCCAAGTGCACACCAGTTAGCAATCCATCTCCCCATAATTCGGACTTGACTAGCACGTTTCCAAAACACAGGATACCGTGACAGCAGTTAACTTTTCTGATATCAAGCAAATAACGTGTAGGATTGTATTAAACTGTTGGTTACTTACTCTGAATGTCGAGCACTTGTCTTTCGGTTCGCTGTTCGGCATCAGATCTCAGTGGGGAACGCTTGGTAAAATGGAGGGCGACGTGGTAGTTGTTGAAGTGTTCGTCACATCATTCAGTGCAGTGGAAGCACACGCGCCGTCACGGGTGCACCAGCCAATCAGAAGTGATTTATTTCGGCATAGTTTAGTCAGGCCTATTATTATTATTATTTTTAATTGTTTTACTATATCTTGCTTTGCTCTGTCTCCAATGCTATTGTGCTGAGCTACAACTATGTCTGTTGTTCACAGGAAAAGTTATTCGCAGGTCGGTCACGGAGGTTAGGCCTCCAGGAAAAGTGTCGGCTAAAATTTGAGAATGATCTCTCGCGCTGGCTTTTAAAGGAACATGCGTCTTTTTTTAAACACAGGCGTCGCATCCCCCCTGCCTGCTTGCTCCTTGCATGCACCTTATGATATTATTTAGGCTATATAAATAAACATTGCTACAATTTTATAGGGCAATCCTAGTTCAACACAGTTAGGCTACATAGGCCTATGCAAACGATACAGAACATCACGGTCACAACACTGAGCAGAAATCAAAACAGAATAGGCCTATGCTTGCAGACTATGGTTTAAAACCGTGTCCAAAGTCTTTATTATTGGCACCACCTTCATCAGGCTTAAAAGTGCACTGTGTAACAGTGTGGCTAGAATAGGTATTGCCATATGCTTCATTTAAATTGTGATGTATTGCCATTATATTTTCATTAATATTTACAAATAAACTAGCCTAGTAGGCAACTATGACCAAAGTTGGCCTACAGTGAGTTTGCAGCTAAAAATGTATTTTTCTGTTAATTCAAAATGGTATGCAGATCCCACTTTTCATGTAGGCCTATGAAAAGTGCAATTTCCCCAGTCATATTGAATACTTAGAATTTGATGGTGGTGGTAGGCCTATTTGTTAAAAAGGTAACATTTGAGAATGAGCAGCATGGATTATGGAAATAAATACTACAAATATTACACAGTACACCTTTAAAGGCCCTCTTCATGAGATTGTTGCTCACCCATTGTGATGATATGGATTGTGCATTCCCACTAACTGACATTTTCTATTGGAGTCAAAGAGTAGGTCATATTGTCCATTTTAATTAACTAATTGAGTCCAGTCAACTAGTAGTTTAAGTCTGATTAACTTTTTAATAAGTTCAGATTTCAAAATTCAGAAAAACTAGTTAACTCAGCAACTTCCACAGTGTGTAGTTCTTCTGACAGTTAATTTTGAATTATCACAACTAAAAGCAAGTCTTTCTTTTTACAGTGTGTGTGTGTGTGTGGGCGTGCATTTGTATGCAAGTGCATGATTTCACATTGCTTAGAGATGTGGACTTGTGACTTGGACTTGAGTCAGACTTGAATCACAAATGACTTGAGGCTTGACTTAGCAATATTTGGAATGACTCGGATTTGTGAAAAGTGAAAGAAAGAAAGCCCATTGGGAAACTCCAACTCCCATTGTCATTGTGACACAGCACTCCACAGCACACAAGTGAACACTGCACACTGCACACAACGAAATTGCATTTATGCCTCACCCGTGCAAGGGGGCAGCCCTCAGTGGCGCCCCATGGGGAGCAGTGCGGTGGGACGGTACCATGCTCAGGGTACCTCAGTCATGGAGGAGGATGGGGGAGAGCACTGGTTGATTACTCCCCCCACCAACCTGGCGGGTCGGGAGTCGAACCGGCAACCTCTGGGATGCAAGTCTGACGCCCTAACCGCTCACCCATGACTGCCCGTACGCGATTGACTCAAGACTTGAACAAGCATATATGTCAAGAGGTAGTACAGGCCCTAACTATTCACATGTGTGCTTGTCTTTATGAGTGTATAAGAGTAAGTGTGTGTATGTGTGTGTGTGTGTGTGTGTGTGTGTGTGTGTGTGTGTGT
>NC_085880.1:7102176-7124676 GCF_034702125.1 Engraulis encrasicolus | reverse complement strand
ACACAAAAAATAAAATTCCAAAGGTTATAAGAACACTTTTTGGTAATAGAGATGCTGTTTTTATGTACGAGTTCACATTCATATACAACTTACACAGTGTGACTTCAAAAAGGTAAACTTTAAAGGGGAATATATGAAGAGTTCAGATGCAAAACCCCCTAACTCCATTTCTGAAGACCTGCACTTCTATATTTTTAGAGAACCCTGTTGTTGGTTTGGTTTACATTTATGTACTTGATAATACATATAAATAGTTATATTACATAAATGAAATAGAAAAATATGCAATTTTGATGGCTGTGTATTAAATAAAAATGAATTAAGATTATTTTCTGAAAAGGCACTTAGGGGGTTTTGCATCTGAACTCTTCATATTTTATATGGGGCAGGGCGTGTATTAATGTTTTTTGGCTGGTTGCGCAGGGCTGGAAAACTTTAAAAAATATTGTCCGTTGGTGCCCTAAGTGACAGATGATGAAATATCAGGTCAGACTGAAACTTTAAGTATTAACTTTAAAAGGGGATATATTTTACAGGGGATATAGAGTAAGTGCATTAATATTGTCAGTGCCCTGTGGAGCATGATGAAATATGAGGTCAGACTGAACCTCCAACACTAAACCACCACCGTCAGAGATCCCCTCATGAGCCCAACACTGATACTGTATACTGTACTACAGGAAGCAAAAAGCAATTCATCTTAACCCACGAGTGTTAAAATACAGTAAAGCTCAACGGTGAGTTGTGAGTCATGCGTGTGTGTGTGTGTGTGTGTGTGTGTGTGTGTGTGTGTGTGTGTGTGTGTGTGTGTGTGTGTGTGTGTGTGTGTGTGTGTGTGTGTGTGTGTGTGTGTGTGTGTGTGTGTGTGTGTGTGTGTGTGGAAAAATTGGTCAGTTGTCCCGGGCCCATGGAAAGAGGGGGCGCCCCAGAATTGAGTCCTCATTATACCTTGCATGTATTGGCTGGGGGCCCTTTTAACTGACCTTTCCCCAGGTCCCAGGCAAAGCTGTAAGCAGCCATGTAAATACAGTATGTGTACTATAAGTATATCTGTATGCATGCATAGGTCTGTGGGGTGCATACTTCAAAACAGGAGGATTGAATACCATGACGTAGCACTGACTGAGATTTGCAGTCAAACCCCTCCAGGCTGACCCCATGCCCATCCCGGCCGTATGCTGTTACTGTTCTCCTTTTCCCCTCACGCCCTCGAAGCACCACTCAGCACAGTCAGCAGGAGAGAAGAGCAGAGGAGAGCACACAATGGTGTAACTGAGGTGCTACACAATGTGCAGATGGTGAAACTGTGTACAATGTGTGTGTGTGTGTGTGTGTGTGTGTGTGTGTGTGTGTGTGTGTGTGTGTGTGTGTGTGTGTGTGTGTGTGTGTGTGTGTGTGTGTGTGTGTGTGTGTGAGAGAGAGAGAGAGATAGATAGAGAGAGATAGATAGAGAGACAGAGAGAGAGAAAGAGAGAGAGCAAGAGAGAGAGAGAGAGAGAGAGAGAGAGAGAGAGAGAGAGAGAGAGAGAGAGAGAGAGACAGTTTGTTGAGATAAGTCATTGCAATACCTATAATGACTTGGGCCTCTTTTAAAAATGTATAGGCCTACATTAATATCCCTTCTGTGTTTTGTCAGCCAAATGTATGCTGGTGTTTGTGTTTTTCTCTTGAACCCACTTGTCAGCAATTGCACTTCCTTAATAATGATATTGGCCATTGAAATAGTACTGTTAGCTCCCAAGACAAGTATAGTAGGAAAACACCCTCGATAATCCTTTCACAGATGTGTTCACAGTTAGTAGTACTGTACATTTGGGTAAACTCCTCCTTACTAGCAATTACTTTTGTGAAAAAGGGGAGTTCTTCTTTTGTTATAGTATAATGACCAGTAGTGTTCTGTATCTCACTATACTGTATTGCTACAAATACTGGAGGAGAGAGAGATCAACTCTGGCTCGGCGTACTGCTGAGGTTGGGAGGTGAAGCTGAGCTCCAGAGGATTCTGGCCCATATCTAAGTCTGCTGCTACAAGAGTTATTTTTCTCAGAATGTGCTGAACTGTTGTCTAAAGGTATATTTTACATCAATGTCAATACTCAGTAGGGTGCTTATTCAAAGTAAAGCACATTCCCTCTTTATTACATTCCAATTTTCTCCCACTCATCTCTCTCTTACCCATCTCTGTACCTTGCAATGTTTGTACCCTGAAGCTACTGCCTATGCAAAGTAGACAGACGTACACATAAATTTAGACGACAAGAAACGGATGTCAAGAATAGATGATATGGAACAGATGTCCAATGCCTTGCTCAAGTCAAACCATTTATTATCAAGTACAAGTATAACAAACAACAGCAGAAAAACAGATAAGATAATAGAAAAAAATGTCATATATTCCTCGAGAAGAAATTAGTTGCCTAAAGTCAATTGTAAAACAGGAATTTATCCAACACCATATTCTTTTTCTTTTCTCTGAAGAGCTTTAGGTTGCAAAGTTTCCATTTCAATTCTGGTCTGTTCTCTTTCATGCAACAGCTGTTCTGTGGCAAAAGGCATTTAAGAGGTATGACAGCTGTAATAGACATGATTTCTAAAGTGCTTCAAGTTTCCCGTCCTCCTTGTGGTCCATCCACATGTCAATCAGCCTTCGCAAGTCTTGTGATTGGCTAAGGGACAAAGCCTGATAACCGAAAAATGAACAAGTTGAGAGGTTATGAAGGGATGGTGGAGGAGGGACTGTCTGAGGGAGATTGAACAGGATAAATCAAGACCCTTCCATTATCCACCACGTTTGAGCAAGATGAGTCAATCCCCTTGGGCTTGGGACAAACAGAGGGGTGGTTTTAAAAACAGTTTCACCCACTGACCAGCGCCCACCAGCTAGTCTCATTGCCAGTGGAATGAGCGTCCCACCAGCTTGTAGAAGCTGCGATTGTGGGGGCGGAAATACGCCCGAAGTTGTCTCAGCACAGTGCCATTGACAGGTGGATGCAGCCGACCCTTGGACTCATGCAGGCATCGTTCTTGCCCGTCACTACGGATACAATAAAACCCCTTAGTCTGGTTGAAGTAGAAGTTGGAGGAGTCGATGCGTGCTGGCAGATCGAGGAAGTGCTCCACACGCCTCAACTCGGGCAGCGGGTCCCTCACCAGCGCATCCCCATCCACCAAGTGGATCTGTTCTAGTGGAAAGTGTTGCAGCCAATTGCGCATGTGCAGGTGGTACAGGCTGCGCTGGATGGCCTTGTAGCGCGTGTTCAAAGACCCACCACGGATCAAGAGGTCCTCAATGGGCCGCACTGGCTTCCGGGCCTCCAGGCGATTGAAGTAAACCTGCGTGTAATCCGAAATGACCCTCTCGACCGGATCGCGGAGGATCAGCAGTAGCTTGATGGAGGCGTTCATGGCACGGATGCGCTCGGCCGCCAGCGGGGATGTGAAGTAACCTGGCGTCTTCTCCACGGTGATCTGGTAAGGGTAGGACCAGGGCATTTGACCGCGGTACCAGTCGAAGCCCCGTGCGTAGTTCTCATCCCAGTCGAAGAAGTGCACCTCGGTGGCCGCTGCCGCAACAGAAGGGTGGATGTCCAGCATCTCCAGCAGCGCCCGCGTGCCCCCTTTACGTACGCCAATGATGATGCTGTGGGGCATCCGCTGGCTGGTGCCTGGAGGGGGCACCATGGAGGGAGCCACAGTCCCGTTGGCCCAAACAGGGTCTGTTAGGTCCAAATCGGGTGTCACCGGGACAAATTCCTGAGGGGCGGCTAAGGTCTGGAACACCAGAAGGAACAGTGAGACGAGCAGGCCAGCCATGGAGAAATGAGCGCGGGAGGTGGTGGTGGTGATGGTGGTGGTGGTAGTGTATGTGGTGCAGGGGAAGGTGACAGATGACGACAGCAATAGTGGTGGTGGAGTATCCAGATCCAGGCAGATCGGTGGCCCAGAGAAGGGCTGACAAGGGCTGGGGGATGGGAGGAGGGTGACGGAGGGCTGGAGTATGGAGGGCTCGAGTGTTGCCAAGGGAAGTGTATCGGCTGATAAGCAAACTGGTCTTCACAGGAATCAGAGCTGGCAGTCAGGCAGGGAGCTCAGATGTGATGTCCCTGGCAGCCATTGGAGCCATGGAGAGGTAGATAGATGAGAAGGAGGAAGAGGATGGGGAGGAGGAGGAGGAGGAGAAGGAGGAGGAGGAGAAGGAAGAGGGGTAAGAAGACGACAGATGTCCATCAGCCCACAGGAAGCCTGTGAAGACAACAACAAATAAACACAGACAGTCAGTCAGTTAGGCAGAGCAGGTTGTTGCCCATAGTAATGAGTTGCATGGACACTGTATAATTTACATGGATACAGAGGCCTGCTTTGTTCTTTTTTTTTAACCAATTTGCATTCGACAAATATAAAATATGATAAATCAATTGCTACGTTTACATGAGACATTTAATTCAAAATTAACTCATTTTAATTCTGAAAAAAACTGATTTGATTGATTTGAAAACGTCATGTAAACACTTCACAATTCGGAATTAAATGAAAGATCAAAGTAAACTCGACAGAACTACTTAATTCTGAATTACTACTTCTGAATTAAAAATGTCTTGTAAACGTAGCTATTGACACACAATTTTTCATATTTGTACTACATGATTCCAGGAGGATCTGCTGGTTCAAAGGTCAAATAATTTATAGTAATTTACATCCAATTGGAAGACAAATATATGTATACTGTATATCTGTACAAAAACAGCAATTGATTGATTGATTGATTGATTGATTGATTGATTGATTGATTGATTGATTGATTGATTGGCCATGATTCCCTGGAGGAAAAGTTATTGTAACTTAGTGGGACCACTTCCTAGTTAAAGGAAGGTTGAATAAAATAATAGGCTATAAAATAAAGTGAATAATAAATCCTCATATATTTCTCGCCATGTTGGCCTATATTCACACACCACTTCAATCTCACGTAGTTGAAACTGGTCTTAAGGCTCATCAATGATTCTGCCTGTATTGACCCAGATGGTGTTGTGTACACTAAAACGGGGGCATTAACAGCTATGGATTGTAGTATATTTCCAGACTGAAGTCGTCCAGTTGGTCCAAAATCTTAAAAAACAGACTAAATCTACACTTAAGATCAATAGACTTAACATAGGACTGGAAGTTTTCTTTCGGAATGAAATCACTGTGAGTGACTGCCAATTATGTTTTTCATTACTTTGCTTTGGGAGCAATGCTCAGTGCTCCCCTTCCCGCTAAAAAGGACATAAAGTAAGTTACTTAGAAAAGGGAGAAAGAAGCTGGCAAGAGGGAAAAGGAGAGCATAAAAGACGGAGACATCGTAAGTGGATTTCTCAGAAACTGGTTCAAAACAATTTCAAGCAACTCCTCAGAAGACAACATCATTCCATTGTCCTCCATTTACGTCTCATCCTGTCCCAAAATTGGCATTTATCAACCACTTTTTCCAAGCACTTTCTCCACACACGACAGCCTGCTTATTTCAGTCAAAACATCTGAGGGCTGAAAAGATTTGATCTTCTGTGTGTGTGACTCTGTTTCTGTCCATCTCTCTCTGGTTGCCTTGGACTGATTAGAAACACACATCTTTCAACATCCCCCCAGTCAGTCTGCAACCAAGCCAGCGACATCCCCAAACACCCACACACCCACATACACACGCGGTCTGTAGCCTCAGCTTTAGTTCTCACAAAGGCATTAGTGGTTTTAGAAATGGCCTGGAAAAGGCAAAACAAAACAGTGGGGTTGTTAGCAGCAGAGTGCAAATAACTTTCAAAAACTAGACATAAAAAAGCCCTCTCTGACTGAGATGCCAGAGAAAGAAACGCAAAAAAAAAAGAAATCTGGGCTAGACTTGGGTTACATATGAGTGTTAGACTGTTTTAAATAATCAGTCGTACCTGCTGGCCATGTCTCATTAGCACTGGGGGGAAAAATACTGTTTTTATTTTACACAAGAATTGTAAATCACACATAAACAATCCGCAATATCAGAAGAGAATGGACCAGTCACAAAATTTTGAATTATGCAGCAAAGATGATGTTTAGGAAAGGGAGAAAAGTACTATTTAAAATGGATATTAATATATTATTTTAAAAGTTGTTTTTTTTTTGGTGTGGTTGAGTGTTGTGGAGATGGAGAACAACTTGCACAAGGTTGATGCTTTAACCCATTTTAGCCTGATGCAGCGTACATTGTATTGTTTGAGCGACATATACGCTCCATTCAGACTCTTGAGATTTGAGCATTTTTCATAAAAACGTGGGTATTATAGAGCTGAATGAACACATCCTAGGGTCCTAGCTTTTAAATGCAACTTATTTCAAGTTTTTCTTCAGAGGCTGAAATGCTTTAATAGGCAGAGCTAGGCACCTTTTCCGAAACTGGTATTCAGCAGACGTTTTTTTTTGCAGGTGTCTTTGGCTAAAGTGGGTTAATGCGCAGAAAGGCAAGGCAAGCTACAGGCAAAGTCCAATATCTACATGGTATTTAAAGAAAACCTGTCAAACATGTCTACTAAACACTGCCCATTCTTTTTTTCAAATAATCGTGGTGATGCTTTCATGTACTTTGAGAGTGTACTTTGAGAGAATTAGTAAACAACGGAGATTAAAAAAAAAAAAAACAATTTCTAAAATGTAGTAATATGAATGTGACTAAAATGTAAATATTGCGTCTTGGACTTGCAGGACAGATACTGTATCTCAAGTATTGCTTGTCTTTTTGCCACACTGCAGCTACTTATCTATCTGTCAGAAGACAGCTCTGATTTCTACACTGCTCCTGGCGAAGCCTTGGCAGTGCACTCCCATGCACAGTACCCAGTGCCAGCGCTATGACTGCTTGCTGTGCCCAAGTCTCTGTCTGAGTCCCTCTCCTGACATATGGTGTCAAAATCGTAACTGTTCTACACTGCTCCTAGCAGAACATTGACAGTGCACTGTGTCCAGTGCTCAGCGTCAGCAATATGGCTACTGGACTTGCCTGTGTCACTGTCAAGTCAAGTCAAGTTTATTGTCAATTTCTTTACATGCACTGGTCATACAAAGAATTTGAAATTGCGTTTCTTGCTCTCCCATGCAGACATAGACTAATCTAGGTAAGGACATAGACAGTATAGACATAGACAGTACTCATACATGGACATAAGACAGTATGGACGTAGACATTGCTCATACAGACATTTAAAGTGCAAGACTGGACAACAGAAGACTTGTAGAAAACATACATTAAGAGGAGGTATTTTGTTGTGCTTTTTCTAAAAGTCCTTTATAGCGTTCTGACATAGTAATAGTAGCATTTGAAGAAAATAAATAATTAAAAAAGGTTTATTAAATACACCAGCAGCAGTATGTGTGTGTGTGTGTGTGTTTGTATGTGTTTGTGTGCGTGTGCGTGTGCGTGTGTGTGTGTGTGTGTGTGTGTGTGTGTGTGTGTGTGTGTATTTAGTGCAGGTAGAAAGTGCGGTGTGCGTCTGTGTGTGTGTCTGTGTACCTGTGTATGTGTGTGTGTGTGTGTGTGTTGTATGAGCTGTGTGTCAGTGTGTGTATGTTTGGTTTAGTGGCAGAAAGTGCGGTGTGCTTGTATGTGTGTGTGTGTGTGTGTGTGTGTGTGTGTGTGTGTGTGTGTTACCTGTATGTGTGTGTGTGTGTGTGTGTGTGTATGTATGTGTGTGTGTGTGTGTGTGTGCATGTGTATGTTTTGAGTTAGTGCAGGTTGAAGGTTCAGTCACAGATGTAGTAGTGCAGGTGGAATGTTCAGTCGCAGATATGGTGGTGGGGATGAGGGAGGCAGGGGCGTAGCACCAAATTTGGGGCCCTAGGAACAACCTCTTCCATGGGCCCCCCTACACACACACCACCCTACCCAACCCTCCAACCCTCCACCCCACCCCCCCGTGCGAGCGCCTAACCCCTGATATTGTCATCCTTCTTGCCTTCCTCAGAATACCCCTCTATGCTTTCCTCTCCTTCACTTGAATCATTCTCATCTTCAATCATATGACATAATAGACATAATAAAAATATAAAATGTCTTAATCTTTCACATTACCAGTTATGAAAAGTAGGCTATCATATTCATAGGGATGACATTTAATCACTTCATCTCTATGGTGTGAGGGGGAGGAGAGAGACTGATAAATCTCTTTTCACAATGCTTCCAGCCTACTGTTTCGTGCACTATGGACACACGAGACATTGATATGTTGAACTGTACTTTCTTCAATGTGCATCGCTGAACAGAAACACAGGCGCTTGCGCGCACATTCGTTCACTTGCACTGCCCCGCACGCAAGTTTGCCCGTATCAGTGTTTGGGAGAGCAAGGAAAAGAGAATCAGCTGTGCCTAGGCTACTGGTAGTAGCTGACTTAAAAATGTCGCTTAAAACCTGCGGTAAAGCAGAGTAGCCTACATAGAACAAAAGTATCGCTGTTTGGATTTGATGTCGCACAACCTTTGAAAGTCAGGGCACCCCGAACCTAGTTAGGCTATAGCCTAGGCTATTTATTTCTTTGAAATCATTATTTATTAGGCTACTACATATACTTTCAGATTTAAATGGGCCAGTAACTATTTCACAGTAGCCTATCTTGTAATTTTCATGAGCACTCAATGCACCTGCTCAGCACGGAGGTAGGTAGGCTACTCTGCCTCTTTTCTTGCGCTATGCAAACAGGGTCATCTCTTGCGCTTTGCGCAGATTAGGATGGCGTCAGGTCAGCAACATTCAAAACGCAGACTGGTGCCCCGTGAAAATCTCGTCATTATTTGACCACACTTCAGCTATAACGGGCGTTGTCAGCTATTGTCAGAGACATGGCCAAGTAACCAGAGCTTTGAGACCCCCGCAAAATAAAAGCAGAATGAAGGTTCAAGACTGACAGCTGTTCGCACCGCCACCTTGACATTGGCAACTGATGAATATGTACGTCGACTAATATCGACAGAATCAATCTGCAAATTCGATGACCAGGGCGGGCAGCATTGCACCCGGTTGAGAAACCGCTTTTCTTCAAGACTAGGATATTAGCTAAAATAGGCTCACCTTCTCTCAAGTTCACACCATTTGCACCTGCTGCGACAGGGGGCATCTTCACGTTCGTGACATTTTCTGAAATTGAGTGGGATTCATTTTACAAATAGGCTTTGCTATCATTTGGATATTTGAACCAACATCGACCCCTGTTTGGTTCTTTTGGGACACTTGTTATGAATATAGGCCTATCAAAGACAAATATGGGTTCACAATGATAGCCAACAAAATGAGATTATTTTTTTCATTTGACATCGGCTATCACAGAAGGCCACACGGAATGGGAATGGGATAGTTAGGTAGGCCTATGTTACGGCTGTAATTTTGACATTTGGGCTCACCTTTCTTGCAAGAAATCAGCTGCAGTTGCTTTCCTTCATTTTGTTTCCCCTGTCTCTCTTGCCTTTCTATTCTTTTTGTGAAAGCCTGGTGTTTTAGAAGTCTTTCATTGCTAACCGGCTGCTGCGTTTAATGCCTAATAATGAGTGAGTGTTGATTCCGCATATTGTACAATCAAAAGTCCGCGAGAGGGCGGACTAAACCAATGCGTGATAATGGGGGTGTCTGATATAGAATATAGCCGATTTGCAGGCTAGTATATCCAATTCAACAGATGTATTTCCAGAGAACATTGGAATTACATAAATTACCAACATGTATTGACATTATTTTTAAAATAATGTTTAAAAAAATGAAAGAAGAAAAATATTTTCCATGGGAGGGCCCCCGGTGGGCCCCCCAAGTGGTCTGGGCCCTGAGAATGAGTCAGGGTTTTCCCCCCCTGTTCCACGCCGCTGGATGGGGGGAGCGTTGTCAGTGGCCTGGCTGGCTAGAGGTTGACAGTGAAGGGAGAGTGGGTTGAGTGTTCAGTATCTTGATTGCTTGATGCATCGTGCTGCTTGCAAGCCTGGTGGTACGGGAACGGAGGCGCCTGTACCTCTTTCCAGAGGGCAGGAGGCTGAACAGTTTGTGTGCAGGGTGGCTTGTGTCTTTGATGATCATCAGTGCTTTCCGGGTGAGGCGTGCGGTGTAAATGTCCTGCAGGGAGGGGAGTGGTACTCCAATGATCTTCTTCGCTGTGTTCACAACACGCTGGAGTGTCTTCCTGTTTTTCTCCGTGCAGCTTCCTCCCCACACTGTGATGCAGCTGGACACGACGCTCTCTATGGTTCCTCTGTAGAATGTTGTCATGATGGAGGGTGTAGCACTTGCCTTCTTTAGTTTGCGCAAGAAGTAGAGACGCTGATGGGCCTTCTTCGCCAGTGATGTAGTGTTGGTGGTCCAAGAGAGGTCGTCGCTGATGTGCACTCCAAGGAAACTTGGTGCTGCTCACTCTCTCTCCACAGCATCACCGTCGATGGTCAGTGGTGGCAGTTGTTTTTTTTTGGACCCTCTGAAAGTTGACGACAATCTCCCTGGTCTTGTTGACATTCCAGCAGGAGGTTGTTGTCTTTGCACCATCTGGCCAGCAGGTCTACTTCTTCTCTGTAGTGGGTCTCATCGCCCTTAGTGATGAGGCCCACCAGTGTTGTATCATCCGCAAACTTCACTAGATGGTTAGTGCTGTGGGTCGTTGTGCAGTCATGTGTCAGCAGCGTGAACAGCAGGGGGCTGAGAACACAACCTTGCGGAGCCCCCGTGCTGAGGGTCAGGGTGCTTGAGGTGTTATTCCCTACCCGTACTGCTTGTGGTCTCTGCATCAGGAAGTCCAGCAGCCAGTTGCAGAGGGAGGTGCTGAAACCTAGTTTGTCCAGTTTTCTGATGAGTTGTTTGTGGTATTATGGTATTGAATGCTGAATAGAAGTCAATGAACAGCATTCTCACATATGAGTCTTTATTGTCCAAGTGGGTGAGGGCCTGGATGGAGGGCAGAGCAGATTGCATCCTCCGTGGATCGCTTGGCTTCGGTATGCGAACTGGTAGGGGTCCAGGGTGGGGGGTAGGGTGGCTTTGATGTGTGACAGGACTAGCCGTTCGAAGCACTTCATGATTATGGGCGTCAGTGCTACAGGACGGTAGTCATTGAAGCATGATGGTGATGATTTCTTCGGCACGGGTATGATGGTAGCAGCTTTGAAAAGTGATGGGATGACTGCTTGCTCCAGAGAGATGTTAAAGATGTCTGTGAAGACATCCTTCAGCTCTTCTGCACAATCCTTCAACACTCGGCCAGGTATGTTGTCTGGGCCAGCTGCTTTGCGTGGGTTGATGGTGGCCCTGTGTCCCTCTTCACACTGGCAGAGGACAGGTACAGGGGTTGATCATGGGGGGGGGAGTTTTCTGTGGATGAGTGTCATTTGTGCTTCAAAACGGGCAAAGAAACTGTTCAGGTCGTTTAGCAGAGAGGTGTTGTTGTCACAAGCTTCGTGTGCAGGCTTATAGTCCGTGATGGCCTGTATGCCCTGCACAGGCTCTGTGCATCTCTGCTTTCTTTGAAGTGTTGTTGTTTATTTTGTCCAAGTATTCCTTTTTTGCTTTCCTGATGCCCTGGGACAGGTTTTTGTCCTTGCTGCTTTTTAGGCCAGCTACGTCTTCCTGCTCTGAAGGCTTTGTCTCTGGCCCTCAGCAGTCTGTGAACGTCTCCTGTGAACCATGGCTTCTGGTTGGCCCTGGTGGTGATGTGTTTTATTTCTGTAACATCATCAATGCATTTTGTGATGTAGGAGGTCACGGTGTCTGTGTACTCCTCAATGTCAATGTGGTTGCTGTGGGTGGCAGCTGTTTTGAAAATGTCCCAATCTGTGGTTTCAAAGCAGTCTTGTAGTCGTGACACGGCTCCCTCTGGCCATTTTCTCACCTCCTTCTGAACTGGTTTGGTGAGTTTTACCCTTTGTCTGTAGGCTGGCAGTAGCAGAATCGTTAGGTGGTCTGATAGGCCGATGTGGGGGATGGGCTTTGCCTTGTATGCTCCTTGTTGTGGGGTATAAACAAAGTCCAGGGTGTTTTGTCCTCTTGTTGGGAAGTTAACATGTTGGTGAAATTTTGGAAGTACTGTTTTGAGATTTCCGTGGTTGAAATCTCCCATGACCACTGTGAAGGCATCTGGGTGTGCATCTTGTTGTTCACTGATTCCCCGATGCAGCTCGTTCAGTGCCTCGCTTCTGACGCTGTTGTTGTTGCTAGGAGCGAGGTAAACTGCGACCAGTAGAATGGCGGATATTTCTCTTGGTAAATAGAAGGGTCGGCACTTGATGATCATGAACTCCACTAGTGGAGAGCAGTGTCTCTGTACCACCGTAGCATTTTTGCACCAAGCATCATGTGTGTAAACACATATTCCTCCCCCTCGTTTCCAATTCTAGTCCGGAACCCCTGGCGACACTTGTCAGACTCACGGTTTCTCACAAGATGCACATATAACAAGATAGGACCAGAAAACAAGCTAAGCTTTATAATTACAGGAGAAGAAAGGAGATGACAAGAACATTAAGAAGTGCACTGAGATCCCGAGATGACAGGAAAGAAAACTCTTTTAAAATCTCAATTTTCATGTATTCGTAGAGGAAACAGTGATACATTCACTTGCAGCAGGAACTGATAGGAGATAGCAGATAGGAACCGAGAGAGAGAGAGAGAGAGAGAGAGAGAGAGAGAGAGAGAGAGAGATACAGAGACAGAGACAGAGAGAGAGAGAGAGAGAGAGAGAGAGAGAAACAGAGAATCCCAGTTGCTCTTTCCACAGCTATCTGCACACGACACAAACAGGGCCGTCCCTGGGCATAAGCAGGGTAAGCAAAGCGCTAAAGACCTCAAACACTTTCCCCCCAAAATTCAGATTGTTCAGATTGACTAAAAAATATATTATTATTATTATTTAATTATGAAAGGGCCTCCAAAACCTTAGTAGCCTATCAGCCCTGGACACAAATCCATCCTGCATGAAGACAGACCTGGCTGACTCCATTCTCATTCCAACAGAAGCTCGGCAGTGGCAGCACTAGGAGAACTCAACTTGCCCACAGCACTAGGAGTAGGCCTACTCAACTTGCCCACCGCACTAGGAGAACCCAACTTGCCCACCGCACTAGGAGTACTCAACTTGCCCACAGCACTAGGAGAACCCAACTTGCCCACCGCACTAGGAAAACTCAATTTGCACACAGCACTAGGAGTACTCATCTTGCCCATGTCTCTGTCTGTGGCCCTGTGACACTTTTCTCGACAGGGTCCAACCCTACTTCCTGGGACCAGAGTTTGGGAGTGACACCTGTCTCTCTGTCCTCATGTCCTGAGGCACAGTGTCTGATGTGTGACAGTGGCAAGAGTGTGTGTGGAAGGAAAAGAGGGGAGGGGACAGGAGGGGAAGATGTTTGACAGGCCCTGGAAATGTGTGGTGACAGGCCAACCTCGGTAGCTTGCCTGTCAGGCTAGGGAAGCCTGCCATTTCGGATGCCAATAGGGCCAGACGTGGTGAACAAGATTGTGTCTCCTCCAATTCCACTCGCTGCCCCGGACTGCTAACAGCCTTTGTCCCTCACTGTCTCTGTCACCTGGAAAGTGATGTTGTTTATTGGGTTTTTGTCCCGTCTGTCTCTCGTCTAATCTGTCTCAATCTTGCACACAAACTCACAGTAATAGTCACTCACACACTCAGCGTTGTGCACACACGCACACACTCACCTAAACTACTCTTTCAGAGTCAACCTAGTGTTCTCTCTTACAGTCCCTCTCCCTCTCCCTCTCTCTTCTCTCTCCATCTCTTTCTCGCCCTCTGTACCTTGTTATTAAGGTATTATCAATCGACGCATTCTTTATGTGTTCTTCAATACTCAATTGGTCCATTTGAATATTTTTGTCATTTGTCTGAGAGCCACTTTGAGACTGTTTTATCAGTCTATGAATGGAGTGTTCAAATCATTCTTTCTTGCAATTTATCTTGTGATTCATTATCACCCGTCACTTTCTGCTATTGTTTGGACATTAATCTGTTGAGACATCGCCGCTGTTATCAATTTGCTGTTACCAGAATGGCAGTGACCAAGTCACAATATTACTAAAGGCCCTGTGTCCTGTCATAGTATAATACCAGTGAAGTCTTTTCCTGTGACTATAACAGCGTTCCACTTGCGGAATGACGTGCATAATGCGACTGCAGAGAGAAAATATACCAAAACCCTAAAAGTTACTTCATGATCTAGCAATAATACATTTTGTTGTGTATTGGATGTATGTATCAGTTTCCAATGCAGAAATGGCACCTCAGTGTGCTTGTTGACACCCAAGCCTCCGTCTTTCAGGGTGGAGAATGGAGAGGATCAGGGTCTGGCAGTGCCTCACCCCTTTACCTGACCGGACCCCTGATACATTGTCTAGTGTGAACCCTGCACTATGGTCAGCTTGCTATATTTCTTTTCAATAATGATGACAAGATACAGTAACATATACTGTACATGTATGCAACATGTATGCATACAGAAACATGAACACATGTAATTAAATGTATATTTTCTGGCGGTTGGGATATGTTGGGCATAAGAGGTGAATGTTGAGTTCATTTCTGAATGTTGAATTTTCCGTGTAGGCCCTACTGTCCTGGAAGTTTGAACTGTACCTGAACTTAAGTCTGTATGTCAAGTAGGTTTATTGTCAATTTCTTTACATGCACTGGTCATACAAAGAATTTGAAATTACATTTCTTGCTTTCCCATACAGACATAGACTAATCTAGGTAAGGACATAGACAGTATAGACATAGACAGTACTTATACATGGACTTAAGACAGTATGGACACAGACAGTGCTCATACAGACATTTAAAGTGCAAGACTGGACAACAGAAGACTTGTAGAGGACATACATTAAGAGGTATTTGTTGTGCTTTTGTGCTTTTCCTAAAAAAGTCCTTTATAGCGTTCTGACATGGTAATAGTAGCATTTTGAAGAAAAATAAATATTAAAAGGTCTGTCAAGTACACCAGCAGCAGTGTGTGTGTGTGTGTGTGTGTGTGTGTGTGTGTGTGTGTGTGTGTGTGTGTGTGTGTGTGTGTGTGTGTGTGTGTGTGTGTGTGTGTGTGTGTGTGTGTGTGTGTATGTGTGTGTATGTGTTTAGTGCAGGTAGAAGGTGCGGTGTGCGTCTTGTGTGTGTGTTCGTGTGTGTGTGTGTGTGTGTGTGTGTGTGTGTGTCAGTGTGTGTATGTTTGGGTTTAGTGCAGAAAGTGCAGTGTGCTTGTGTGTGTGTGTGTGTGTGTGTGTGTGTGTGTGTGTGTGTGTGTGTGTGTGTGTGTGTGTGTGTGTGTGTGTGTGTGTGTGTGTGTGTGTGTGTGTGTGTGTGTGTGTGTGTGTGTGTGTGCATGTTGTGAGTTAGTGCAGGTTGAAAGTTCAGTCACAAGTATAGTACTGCAGGTGGAATGTTCAGTCGCAGATATGGTGGTGGGGGATGGGGGGGGGGTTGTCAGTGGCCTTGCTGGCTAGAGGCTGACTTTGGAGGGAGAGTGGGTTGAGTGTTCAGCATGCTGGTCATGTTAGAATATGATTTTTCAGAGGGTTTGTGTACACTGTAAAATTGATCCAAATACCCTCAGGTGTCCATTGGCCAACCACTGGTGTACAACATTCACCCTTCCATGCACCACTCAATTTCACCACACTCCCTTGCTGCAGGCTTTCACCACTGAGACGGCTTCAGCTATGGTGGACCACACACACAAGGTATGTGCCCGCTAATAAAATCCCCCATTAATCTTAACATAGGGTAGGTGTTTGCAGTATTTCCGCCACAAAATCGCAATTTCACCCCTCAAGAAGTCACTGACACACCACATGATTAAACCAATCCCAGCCTCTCAGAGTTAAGCTGAGGAGTTCAGTTAGGTTTTCTGCCTCCAGTGCGCTTGAAATCAGTGACCCTCTGGGAGACAAGGATTCGATCTATCATACCTCCCTTTATCTGAAGCAATTCTTATCTTCTTTCTTTATTTTATTTTCTTGTCTTTTCCTTGGGTGATTTCATGTTTCAATGGGAGCGCAGCACAGGGATTTTGAAAAGTTAAAAGAGATTTTGTGCAATTAAAAAAGGTATTCATTCATGAGATTTAAAAAAGACACACTGCTAGGCTTCCTAAACAAAAACAACAAAAAGAGAACTGCAATGGAATCTGGGGAAACATTAGCAAGGCAAGCTTAGAAAACGATTGGCCCTCTGGTGCTTTCTTGGGTTTCTGAAGCACACAGTTTCATGTGTGTGTGTGTGTGTCTGTCTGTCTGTCTGTCTGTCTGTCTGTGTGTGTGTGTGTGTGTGTGTGTGTGTGTGTGTGTGTGTGTGTGTGTGTGTGTGTGTGTGTGTGTGTGTCTGTCTGTGTGTGTGTCTGTGTGTGTGTGTGTGTGTGTGTGTGTGTGTGTGTGTGTGTGTGTGTGTGTCTGTGTGTCTGTGTGTGTGTGTGTGTGTGTGTGTGTGTGTGTGTGTGTGTGTGTGTGTGTGTGTGTGTGTGTGTGTGTGTGTGTGTGTGTGTGTGTGTGTGTGTGTGTGCGTGCGCGCGCGTGTGAGGCGTTTATCGCAACTACATTACTGCAATGCGGCTGGTCATTACAAACCACCATTTGCACATTAACACGTTTAACAGAGGGTTTCATTAGTGTGCATTTTGTTGCCCATTAGGAAAGTGTAGTTTATGTATTTCACTCTGGATTGACCTCTCATTCTCTCGCTCACTTGTTAGTATTTGTGTGTGTGTGTGTGTGTGTGTGTGTGTGTGTGTGTGTGTGTGTGTGTGTGTGTGTGTGTGTGTGTGTGTGTGTGTGTGTGTGTGTGTGTGATGTGATGTGAGGCCAGTGATACAGTTGACCTCTGGACCAATTTGTTGCAGGGTGCGTGTGTTTCTCACAAAAACACATCTCTCTCTCTCTCTCTCTCTCTCTCTCTCTCTCTCTCTCTCTCTCTCTCTCTCTCTCTCTCTCTCTCTCTCTCTCTCTCTCTCTCTCTCTCTCTCTCTCTCTCTCGTCTATAGCACTCAAGTGTATTCATGTTTTGTGTGTGTGTGTGTGTGTGTGTGTGTGTGTGTGTGTGTGTGTGTGCATGTGATGGAAATCATTATTTTTCTATGGAGTGCCAGTGAACTCTGTTATCAAAATTTGCTGCGGGTGAATAAACTGGGCAACCACAGCAAATTGAAGAAGTGACCAGTCATAAAGCATGCACATTTTGTGTGGGAATTCCTGAAGGAATGTTGTGTGCAAATCTGACAGATACCTGTTTACAATTCTGATAGCGGGCTGTAAAAATACAATAACAAAAAAATGGTACAAAGAACAACTCCAGACAAAGAGGTCTTACAAAAATTGTCATGGACTTAAGGAATTGAGTCAGTCTAAGACAAAAAAAAATAGAATCCTATGTGGAAATGTAGACTATGTGGATTATTTACATTGCACTGACTAATTTAACACGCTTGAAATTCTTTGCCATCATTTACCATCTTTTGCCTACCACAACCCAGACCGTGTGTTTATGTTGTGTAATTTCTTTCTTTTCCTTTCTTTCTTTTTTGTTGAAAAATAAAAATGAACTTAAAAAAGAAGATAATAGTCAGGTAATATTTTGTAATGAGCTCTGACGCCGGTCAAACAAATTAGAATGTCCATATTTTTGTCACTATCACATCCCAAACGAAAAAAAAAAAAAAAGAATTAATGGCGAAGCTTCATCAATGGCCTCGGCTACTGGTCGCTTTGAACATTTTTTGTGTAAATGCACAGTAAAATGGCTCTCTTAGTGCCCTTATCCCGGTCTTCAGTCCAAGGACACCCGTAATGTCACCAGCAAATGCACCACCCAATCTCTCTCCACCTGTCCTTTCTCTGTCTCGTCCTGTATGCTTTTTATCACCTTCTTCTTTTGGCATTACTCTATCCTTATTTTTCTTTCACTTTCTCTCCTCTTCTTCTCTACCACTCTTCCCATCTCTCTTTGCCCCATACTCCCACCCTCCATGCACTTTCACTCTCTGCCCTCCATCTATCTCCCTCCCTCTCTTTTCTCTCTCAGTCCACTGGCCTTTTCACACCTCTGCTCCTCTTGCTCTTCTGTCCATTTCTCCCAGCATGTCCTCCACCTCTGACACTTTTCATCCCTCTCCTCCTCCCACACTCTTCTTTTTTACTTTCCTGTAGCATCCATTGTCCTTTCCTGTCATTGTCGACCTTTGTCTGTCTCTGCTGTGTCATTTTCCCCTCTACTCATCCTTTTTGGCTGTCATTTAGTCACCCTGTTCCACCTTTCCCAGAGAGCCATTTTCTTTTCTCCTTCAAATTCACATCCTTATTTGTGCCCCACCACACCACCTCGACCATCATAACCACTCTCTCCCCAAACGATAACGGAAACACAATGTTGCACTTATTGCACATTGTTACGACCAAAGTCACATTTTTGTTCAGTTCTCTTTTCAAACTTCTGTGTGAGAACTTCAATTCTTCTTCTTTGTCTTCTCAGTGTCGATCCAAGGCTTCAAACTCAACTGCAATCACTAAACCAAGCAAGTGACAGATAATGTGAAAGACAGAGGCACAAAATAACAGAGAGGCACAGACAGACGTACAGAGTGAAAAAAGTTTTTAGGACCACTTCCTGGAGAGAAAAGTCATTTGATTGAAGCAGTCTTTGGATGTGAAAATCTAGATGAAAAACAAAGAGGACCTCCACCCTCAATTAGCCGAACATGTGAAAGCCTTTGTTTTAGTGACTTGATCACAGTAAAGTCTGCCTGATGAAGGCTTGAATGCAGAAACATGTAGGGTTTTTAATGGGTTAACATGTCCAAGCCATTTAAGAAAGAAAAATAGGAACACCAAAGCATTCACATTAGCTAAATCTTAGCTAATGTGAATGCTTTGGTGTTCCTATTTTTCTTTCAGACAGAAAGACAGAACAGACAGTCAGACAGATTCACTATGAAGAAAAAGAGAAACTTCAAAATAAGCAGACCTACTCAGTTCCTCCTTGATGTAAAAACTATGGTACATTTTCGCCAGAGAACAAGCCTTTTGTACAGTACAGTGTCAGAAAGTCTCCGGCAGGCTCAAGTAAGACTGTGTGATGGCCCTGGTTCTTGGATGTAACACAGCGACACCATTCAAGACCACCTTCAAGGAAAAGTCCTCTCTTGGGGGCAGAAATAAGGTCCTTTTTAACAACTGACTTTGAGTTGCACAGTTTTTTAATAAGCAAGAGCAATGTAGCTGTTAGTTTCGAATAAATTGTTGAAGCATTAGACTAACACTGGGCATATATGCTACAACTGTGTAGACAACTGTGGCTTATTGATTAAATGATAAGTGCGTTTATTAAAAGGCTTTTAAGCACCTGCATTTTAAAAAATAATTCTAGAACAATACCTGAAGTGTGCATAAATTGTCTTTCTAAGTACACAGAAGAAGTAAGGAGATTTTCATCTTTCTTCATTCTTTCCCTGTGCAGGCTGGCTTCACCGATTCCAAAATGAATCGTATGCCGGCGAAGTACTTAGCCAACTAAAATTCTGAAGATACCATTTTAATGACTGACTAACTTTTCCTCTCACAAGAAAGTAATGCTGCTGAAAGTGTTGCTACAGAACATGTTTGGCCATTCATCTAACGTCATAGGAACATAGCTGCCTTCACCTACGCTAACGACATCCATCTTAACCCATGGTGTGTCATGAATGCCACTGGGACAAAGGCACATCCAAAGCTGGCCTTCAGCTTATTCAATCTGAACATCAGTATGACTGACTGATGTAAGACAAGTTCCCGTATAGGAACAATGGACACATACAAGACAAAACAATCCATTTGCACTGCTTCAAAGATTTTCTTTTCATCACTATTCGGCCTTCGTGAAGGCAGAATAGTTTAGCATTCACACCAGGGTAACAGCAGAGTGCGTACAACCAGACCTTGCTTGGAAGGAAACATGAAATCCATTTCTGTATGTTTGTGAAGAAAAATGACTTAACAGCAAACATTGTGCTCAGTAAACGAAAGTCAAAATCTTCTAATTAAAAGTAAAGGTTTGCATTGAAACTGGAATTCTACCTGGGCTTACGTATCTGCATGGAGGTATAAAGGAGTCCTTAAGGAGAAGTGCTCTGCTCTGTTCTTGCTCTGTGCTCTGCCCAAAATAAGGAAGGAGAGCAGGGGGGATCTAGAAGCATGGCCCCATTTAATGACAAACCACTGATCCCTCACACCGGGCCCTTACCTTGGGAACAGAGCAAAGTGTGCTAGTGTTGGAGTGTGAACAGTAATGGTTAAGAGGCCTTATGTCTCCTTTTTCTCTATAATCAAGTCTCCTGATTCCACTGCACCACTTTCCCAAATAAATGAATTAGCCATACCTGCAGTGCTCCCTGGTGGCTCATTTAAATGCCAACACACAGCAAAAAAAGGAACTGTACTTTTTCCTTTTTATCCAGCGTCCTCCCAATTGCACTGTGTAGTCTGCACATTATCAGTATTCTGTCTGTTTCTGTCTCTGTCTCTGTCTCTGTCTCTGTCTCTGTCTCTGTCTCTGTCTCTCTCTCTCTCAGCAAAATCAAACAAAAATCGCAAAAGTTGACAGAAAATAACCAGTTCTTTATTTTGTCATTTATTTACCTAGCTGGCTATTTTGTATTTTGAGTATAGCATTCAGCCTGAGAGGGCTTACTGTAATAGCCGCATAAGTAACAGTTGACGGAGCGTGCCCTTGCTGTTTTCAATCGAAAATTGCGCTTGAATGGTCAGTGGTCACAGGCGTTAGGGAAAGAGGATGTAAAACGGCTATTTCTGGATCCCAGGGAGTAACATGATAACATAATCTACACCCACACGTCAGCAGAGCCCCTTCATTAAGTTGAAGAAAAGGGGAGCACATGCATGTGCGCATGTGCTCTCTGTGTGTGTGTGTGTGTGTGTGTGTGTGTGTGTGTGTGTGTGTGTGTGTGTGTGTGTGTGTGTGTGTGTGTGTGTGTGTGTGTGTGTGTGTGTGTGTGTGTGTGTGTGTGTGTGTGTGTGTGTGTGTGCCAGAGAGAGAGAGAGAGAAAGTACAGTATGGGCTTAATTGGAGCACATATCCCAAGACAAGTCTAAAGCTACAACGAAAAGACTACGAATGTGTGGATGGGGACAAGATTATAATGGGGGGTATAATGGAGATATAGAAGCCTGATGAGATGACTAGGAAGAGAAGAAGTGGTGGATAACAAAAAAAGAAGATGATTATTAAGTGTCGATAAGAATGTGACTATTGCATGACTATTACATCATTCCACTGGTAGAACAATGTGCAAAGAAACTATTGTTTCACTAACATCTACGACGTGAACATGCTCACCGGTTCAGGTGTGGGAACGGGCACCAGCACGGTCCTCAGTTGGCCTGAGTACCAAACATGCTCTGTCAATAACACTTGAAGTCCAGGCTTGCTGGCATGGCAGGCAGAGTGCATATCATTAGCCTGAATGCTGTGCCATGCCACTCCAGGCGCCTGGGCCACTGTTGCGCAACACAACATCCAGCATCAATAGGTTGAATAGCCAACCATCGGAATTCCTTGCCTCCACAAAGGGTTTTGGACTGGCTTTGTCATACGACTAGTACATTTAGAGTTTCTTTCTGTCTTATTGAATGGCACCACATTTCTACTTTACTACCATTTATTTAAATAGCATAATATCGGTATCATCTGAAATGCTGTTGCACAGCTGGAGGCTTCATTGTAACAGCTCAGAAACACTCCTCTCTTCTCTCCTCCAACCTAACAGTTAGATGTGTGATGTGAACTACGAGTGAGAGGACTAAGGGGAGCCATCTGTCAAACACATCCAAAACTGCCTCGATCACAGATACACGCACGCACGCACGCACGCACGCACGCACGCACGCACGCACGCACGCACGCAGGCACCGGAAGTGGGCCACGGACTCCCGACTTAGAAACTGGCTGTGGGGGACACAGATTGGGGTTCACCATGGGACGACCAATCACACATGACAGATGCCCACAAGAGAAGACACACATGAGCACACGCACACACGCATGCACACACACGGGTGTACGCACACACGCATGCATGCACACATGTACGCACACACCAGTCTGATCTCCAAAAATTCCGTGCTCCTGGACACGGATGTTAAGGACACGGAATCCGTGTCCAGGAGCATGGATTTTGCCAAAATTACGTGCTCCTGGACACGGAATTGTTTTCCGTGATGGGCACACGGAAGTGCTTTCTATATTCCCACAGCACTGTGTAAACTCTATCATTAGAAAATACATACCAAATGCTAATCCTAAACAAAATAATGCTATAGCAATTAAAGTTGTGCCTGACCAAAACATTCTCTAACCTTAACCTGTCATTAAAGACATATTTTTGAGAAATACCTTTTCCAGTTGGTTGATAGGCTATGAAATTCATATAATGAATGAAAGAATATTAGTTGCGCCCAGACCAAAACAATCCCTAACCCCAATCTGTCATGT
>NC_085880.1:7084676-7097176 GCF_034702125.1 Engraulis encrasicolus | reverse complement strand
CCCTGGGCCCTCGACAACTAACCCCTTGGCTCCCCTTAGTCAACATCCATTCTGTAAGGCATGCCTTCCATCAACTGTCAACGGAGAGTGCCAGTCTGAAGGAAGAGTTATTGGTGTTGGATGCCAATCTCTCCCTGTGTCATGAGGGTGACTTTGAAACAGCTGCTCATCTACAATTTAAGGCTTCCAAATATATCAGTTTCCATTTTGTCTGAAGTTGGTCACAAGGGCTTGATGTACACATACCTGTATGCACAGCAAGCACAAGTCCACTGGTTTTCAAAACACTATTCTCACTGGATTAATTCTAGATTTTTTCTTTTTATTTTATTATCATTTAAAAAAAGAATTGGAATCTACTTCACAGACTCAATAATGTCTGATGTTTGCTACAACACCGCAGCATCCTAAACTAATAGTATATGGAAGTATTCTGCCTGTCATTCAAAGCTAGAAGGAATTTTTTTTCTGGCAGAGATCCCAGAGACAAGCAATATAGGCCTACAGTACGTAGAAGTAATGAATTCGAATATAGCTTTTGTGGCATTTTTTTTTTTAAATTAATATTTAAAGAACGGGCTTTATGAAAAGCATTTCCAATTTCAAATACTACAACTTGAGTCAGTCAGAATCACAAAATTCCCAACCAAAGACAATGATTAAGTCCTGCCTGCTTGACCCTGCATTGGGAATAAGAGAAATTATCCAAGAGGTTTTTTCATCTGCAAGACTAATTAACAGTTGTACTATATCTGTATCTGGGCCCAAGGCAGAGACCATTGTTTGTCATAAATTTGGCAGCAGGCAGGTGAATTTCACCATTAATGCCATAATTATTTATCTTTACTGAAGTGAAATTAGCAAAGCTACCATCATCACTATCAATCCCATTACTCCCGTGGCATGAGTTTGTACTGAAACTCCAAGGTCAGGGAGGTTGATCTCTTGATGCAACACAGAGTAGTTTTCGACTTCAAAGTAATGTTTCCAGAATCATTTCAGTGATGCTTCAGCTTGTGCCCAGGATGAAAAGCACTTCTAAATGAACTTTGCCTCTGTCCACGATCCACAACTGCACTGAGCAAGTTTGCGAGACAGATCCTCTCCCTATAGGCGGTCTGCAATATCCAATTCTACTTTTACGTAACCTGTAGTGCAAGCAGCAAAGACCAAAACTTGCAATTATTTTTGAAGTTTTAGAAAAGAGAAGACTGTCAAAAGATAGACTCCTAGATAAACAACAGTAGACAAAGCAGTCTGTGTCTGGAGAATCAGAGGGTCAGTGAATGAGTGAGAGTTCAATATATCTCAGTTTGATGCAGATTGAACAAGAGCCTAACAATCTATCCTCATCACAGGTGGCAATGAGTTAGCATGCACCATTACAACACACCTGATGTATTTCCATGACAAACACGTGTGTGTGTGTGTGTGTGTGTGTGTGTGTGTGTGTGTGTGTGTGTGTGTGTGTGTGTGTGTGTGTGTGTGTGTGTGTGTGTGTGTGTGTGTGTGTGTGTGTGTGTGTGTGTCAAGTCAAGTCAAGTCAAGTTGGTTTTATTGTCAATTTCTTTACATGCACTGGTCATACAAAGAATTTGAAATTACGTTGAAATTATTTGAAATTACGTGTGTGTGTGTGTGTGTGTGTGTGTGTGTGTGTGTGTGTGTGTGTGTGTGTGTGTGTGTGTGTGTGTGTGTGTGTGTGTGTGCGTGTGTTTGTACGATTTCTCCAAGGTAAGACCCTGTCTGAATCTGTCTCAAACCTTCAAATATTAATTTTCTTCCTGAGGTAAAGCAGAGGATTGACTTTGCTCTGCATTTTGCTCCTGTGAATGTTCTAATTTGAGTCTAATGCAGAGTCAAATCACTATAGCAGTTTTTTAAAAAATCAGTATAAAATCTTGTAGATGGACAGCGCAATTTCAACTCCACAGCAAAGCGATTAACCACCCTTTCTGCTCCAGGTGTCACCATTGTTCAAAATATATATTTTTTAACATTCCAGAGTTGATATTTACAAAATATAAGTAGAACTTTGAAAATGTTTCACTGACCAAAGACAAGTGCAAAGAAAAATTACACAGGTAGGCCTATTTGTGTTGTGTATGGTATAGCCAGGGGTTGCCATACGGGTCTGACCCACTATACTAAATTGCATGTTCATGTCAGTTTGCCCTACCAGTGTTTCTTGTTCTCTCATAGAGGCATATGATGTCCATTGATGCTTCTTTTAGACATTATACTTTTCCCAGAAAAAAATGTATTTATGAACTTGATAGAGGAGCCTAACGTAGATGGGTTGCATTTAGAAGTACTCTTTCAGAATAAGGACTCTGGAGAAAGATGGTTAACCTCTCCATGCATATCTTGCCCTTTAAGAAAAAGTCACTTCATTAGCAAATGTCGCTATTTATATAGAGGTGGCTTTGCATCGTCAAAAAGGTCAAGTTCTCCCAGCTGGTGTGTTAGTAGCACAGTAACACTGCATGATTAAGATCTGAAGGGAAAATTAGTGCAAGCTGTATGCCGTGGGCAGGCAGGCAAACCAGCAAGCAAGTCAGTTGAGAGCTCTCTCTCTCTCTCTCTGTCTCTGTCTCTCTCTCTCTCTCTGTCTCTCTCTCTCTCTCTCTCTCTCTCTCTCTCTCTCTGTCTCTGTCTCTCTCTCAAAACAAAGTGAAATGTTGGTCAGAACATTTAAAAAACTGCTTAGACTTCTGTAAAATGTTGGTAGCATGGATGACCATCCTCATCCATTCAGGCACACTTTAAGAAGTAGGTGGAGCACATATGCCACTGATAAATGGACTGCATCCATGAACCATTTTATCTAGCACAGAACAGTGACCAAGAATAATACATATTTATTTACTTTACTTTATATGTCAATAAATGGCCACAGTTCTTCAGCCACTGAGTGATATGGGGTTTATTGTCTAGCTCATTCACAATGTTAACACTACAGAGACATCACAGCCACAACAGTCCTGGAAGTTTGGTTTCAAAAGAGGACAAGTGATGAAACCACAGGATCAAACTCAACCAGCAGGAGCCAATTCTTACAGACAGAATTGTCCCCCCCCCGTCTTCCATCCTGCCCTTTCTCAATACATTTGGCATGCACATTAAATACCCCCATAAGATCAGTGGCTATAATAGCATAGGCATTTTTACACACCAAAAAATATGTAGCCATATAAATGGAATGGATATGATTTGGCAAGAATCCCTCCATCCGCTTATTGCTACCATATAACAATTTTAAAGGAACATAGACTTGACTTACAAGCAGCTTATGTAGGCATATTTAATCATGTAACATAATTCACTGAATTAATAGAGGATGTGCTGTATAGGCTAGTGAAATTACAGCATAATTTAAGAGGAAGCACATGACTGAGGAAGCAGTCTAATGACACCACTGATTCCATCCAGAAATTTGCATTCAGATGTTACCCGGATGCAAAGAATATACAAGTCATTTGTGTCATGCAATTCAGTATACATGCCCAAACGTTTCTGTGTTAAATTAGCTGTAGCTCCCTATTTTAGTGAATCACAATTTATGTCTGTATCACCAATTTCCTGCCAGTACTGTCAACCTAGAGTTTGCCTACAGATGTGAATATACTCAACAGCAGAAGGTAACGGGAGGCAAAGAAAAAAAAAACAGTACTTGATATATGAGTAAGAAACAAAGTTGGGTAGTGAGCGAAAGAGAGAGAGAGAGAGAGCAGTGTCTAGGAGGGAAAGAAGGAGAGAGATATCCTGTAGATAGAACGAGACCATTTTTTACACTAATGTCTCAATTCAAGATTCAATGCCAAACTGCCATGTGCGCATATGTAATCTGCCAACACTCATAAGCTGCATTTGTGTTGATTCCCATCTGCGCTCCCGTGTGGCTTCAGTGTGGAGTGGAGTGGAGTAGAGCGGAGAGGAGCAGAGCCGAGGAGAGCGGAGCTCCTGGCTCGTGAGGGTTAGTGACAGCAAGCGAGTGAATAAGAGGACAGAATGCTTGTTCAAACAGCTGGCACACTGAGTCATGAGAAGCCTTTTTGGCAGAGCATAGACACACACACACGCGCACACAAGCTCAGCTCAAGGGAGTCTAAAACAGGCAGCTTTCCACTTCAAAACCACCAGCTGAACTCAGGTGGATGGGAACAACATGAGCCTGCTGGAGTCTTGACCACCCCACTCCATCACTCCTTCATCTTTGGTATGAACACGTTAGTCGGCTCAAGATTAGATGTGGCACAGTTCTATTTTGGCCTGAACGTGCCTAAAGAAACTGTATTCATGGCAGCAAAGGTACACACGGGTCTGCAATTGAATCCGTCAGGGATTCTACAACTCGACAACCGAATCTAGACGTATTAGTTTTTCACAGATGACTTTAGCTGAAGTGTGTATGCACACTATGTATACATCAGAATAGCACCTCAGCATGGGAGCTTGAAAAGTGTCGGAAGCAGATCCGAACAAAGCCACAGATCAGGTTGGACTAATTACACTCCAATTAAAATCCAATTAGTGCACAGTGTGATGTAAGTTGCTATTCTCATCAGCTACAGTAGAAGAGTTTCCACAAAAGACATAAACAAGTTTTTCCAATTCCCCCACCCGGTATTATGCAGTGATAAAAGCGTCTTTCAAAACAAAAACAAAAAATGCAGCTTGCTCAAAACAACTATGCAGTCTCTACGCCATTTTTTTCAGAATCTGATTTTATCAATATCCTCATTTCCACTCAGAGACTTTGAACTTTGTATTTTTCAAATCAGTGCCTTGACAGACTCTAGTCACCAGCTAATAGATTCTCTGGCGGCCTAATTCTAATACGCTTGTGACAGTATGGGCCCCCTCCAGCCTGCAGTAGACCCACAGTAGGAACAGTAGAATTGGCAGGCTGCTGAAATGGATTCAGCTGGAAATGAATCTGAGATTCAGCCAGACATGCAGGAATGCTCATTACCAGCCTGATTCTATCTATTAGGGGGCCAGCCGCCACAGCTCAGCCAGCGTTTAGCCATGATAAGCCCCAAATTGACGATTAACCTTTGTAATCCTGCGCACAGCTCCTGAGAATGGGACATTCCCACCCAATCCCTCCAGCCCACCTGCACCTCCCCACATGTGTCGACTGCATGGCTTGTGCTTGGCACAGGCAAGGTAAGATGAGTAGAGCGGTGTGAGCTGAGGAATTATCCATGGGGGTGGGTGGGGTGTGTGGCTAGGTTGGGGGTGCAGCAGGGGGTTGGAATAGAGAGCCAAGAAGTAAATGAAGCAGCGTTATCGGTGGGATGACAAGCGGCCAGATAATGGAGGCTTCAAGAGACAAGGGGGAGAGCTCCCTTTTCATAATGAGCTGAAACTTTGCCTGTCTTCATCTGCACGGTGCCCATTTTCTCCCTTCCTCTTGCACTTCATTTTCAATGCAGACTCCCACATTTCCATCCACTACGGATCTCAGTGCCTCCTCATCTCCAGCAAAGGCCCCCTGTTGTCCGTTATCAGCAGGAGGTAGTGAAATGAACGTGTGGGAATGAGCAACTGGTGTATATTGGAGCGTATTAAGCATTAATCGGACACTAACTGACTAATTTCTTCATATATTGCACTGCAGCTGAGGAAGGTAATGGTTTAATTTTCCCTGCAATGAGGTGGCCGTGTGGGGTGAAGGCCCAGGTTACTTATCAGCCCAGACTCAGCAGGGACAGCAGCAGCAGCAGCAGCAGCAGCACTGTGGTCACCAGCAATGATGCCAGGCAAGAGTGAACATGAAGAAAACAGTTGGCAATCAATTTTATAGCGTTAATTCAACACTTACGAATTTAGCACTGTTCTAGTTGGTCCTACTCTACACAGCAAAAGGTACTGTGCCATTTTGTAAGCCTTTGTGTATTGGGGCACCACCAGAAACATTGGGTCTTATCATAGATCAGGGTGAATATGAACAGTGCCCTGAAAGTGGCTCACATCCCACAGACTTTTTGGTCCTAAACTGTGTCCTCATAGGACCCCTGCTCATGCTGGGGCACTTAATCACACAAACTTTCACTTGCATTTGACTTTGCTCTCCCACAAGCTTGCAGTGTGCTATGGTTTAGACATCCATGGTGGTTTTAGCTGGTGGTTCAAAATGAAAGGAACATTGTTCAGAACAGCTGTGAACAAAAAAGGCGAAAACTTTCAAAAAATGCTCTGCTGAGAGCAATGCGGTCTCTTTCTTGCGGTGAACTGAACACGGAGATGATTCATGACTTTCTAATCCTCATTTAATGGCGAGTTCAAAATGCCACAGTGACATTGTCTGATGCGTATAATGATGTCCCTTCATATCACCTTGTCAATTGATACCCTCATTATCTAAACATATCAGTGCAGAGATCTGAAGCCCTGCGTGAAGGGACATCATTTCTTTGCAGTAAAAATTATGACACCAGTCCTGACACAATTTTTATGGACTCAGCTAGAATAAAAAGCAATAACAAAAGACGGGATGTTTCCCAAAAATGAGGGAGCAACATGAGGAATAGATAACTTAAATGAGCAACAATTAGGTGTGATCCGCAAAAGTGGTTGAGTATAAAAGCAGTATTTTGAGATGGTCTTTTGGGCTTGAATTGCACTTTGGCTGAGGGGAGGAGGAGAGAGAATCAATATTTCAAAGACCAAAAAAAAATGACAATGCTGCTCCTTTTGTGTCTGCTAAACTCCAATTTAATGGTCTACTTTTTCTTCTCAAACTGTTCTGCTCCCTTCCCTTATTTCTCCTAAGGGTCATTTAAAGAGACTGAAATGGGTTAGATGTCAGTAAGAGATGATTTATACCTCACGGGACACACCAAAGCCATTTGTGAGACCAGACACTTTCCTTTCAGAAGGTGAAAAGAGAAGTCTTACAGTATGTGCAGGCAGAGGTCAACAGCACTCAGGAGGTTCAAATGAGCAGACGAGTTGTTCGACATACATTCATACACTTCCATTCTCATGGACTCTCACTCACTTACCCGGTCAATCCTCATAGAACAAAGATCAATATAGAACTTACAAAATGATATGGACTATGTAATTCTCATACGGCAAAGCACACACAATGACGAGGCCCTGTCCTCATTTCCTATAAGTAAGGCATTCATCCACATTTCATACAGCAACGTAAGCATTGTACTGTACATGAATGTACTGTGTATGAGTACTTGCTCATATCAGCACAGTCATACTATACACATGTTTGGTTACTTACTAACTCGCTGGTTACTTACATCATCTACTTACATCATCTCTTTGTGCACACTCACTCTCAACTACATCATTCATAACAACATTGCTATGACCTTATCAAGAGCCCTACGTAACTACGTTAAGACTTGGTCACAACTATTTTGGCTATTACAAAGGCTATGGGGTTAAAGGAGAATTAATTTCCAGTTTCAACGTGCAGTTGTATTGCTACCCTTGGCATGGTTTGTTTACTTTAAGTCAAACGTCAAATAAGTGAATAAATACTGTAAATAAATCAACAAAACGTCCAAATATCATCCCAGAAGTTATTGCTGCGTTTTAAGGTGTCTGCTATTGTTGCATAACTTTTTGTGTGAAAAAGTTTCATCCAGCTTTTTTGAAGGAAAATAGTTGGGTATGACAAGTCAAGGATAGAGTGAGCAATACAACTGCATGCTGAAATTGACCTGAATTCTCCTCCAACTAAAACTGTTTACACACTCACTCCCTCACTCACTTCCTCACTACCTCTCTCCTTCACACACTCAGGTCATTCACACACTTGTTTTTTACCTCATTTTTTGTCATAGTGAAGAAAAGAATGAAAGCTAGATTGCATCTCCTCACAGAAAATGTTGGAGTATGCTTGCCATTCAAATATGTGCTGCCCCTCATGCATGCATTGCCTTTCTTTCACACACACACACACACACACACACACACACACACACACACACACACACACACACACACACACACACACACACACACACACACACACACACACACACACACACACACACACACACACACAGTCACACATTGGGTATTTCTCAAAACCTAGTCTGCACACTTCCAAGTGTGCACAGCCTAATTAGTCACGCCCAGTGATTAGATACTCCATAGAGTTCACCAAAGAGTATGTAATCACTGTGCGTGACTAATAAGGCTGAGCACACTTGGAAGTGTGCAGACTAGGTTTTGAGAAATACCCAATGTGTGACCATAAAAGGCCAAAACCATGTTTTCTTATGGTAGTGTCCCCTAGAGGCCATGTTGTAAGATTACATGATAATTTGGGGTCTTTCCTTTGGGGGTGGGGAAGGTCAAATATACCAAATTTATTTGTGATACATCAAAGTGCTGTTGAGATATTGCATAACTTTCGGAAGTAGAAGAATTAGTTCTATAAAGAAGAACCAATTATAAAAAGAAACGATCGCATTACAATAGTATGCTTGCCCCTCGGATAGAGGATAGGCACAAGGAAAACAATGAATATAAAATTAGCTGTGACATGTACAAAAACATTTTTAAAAAAGGGAACACTATTTATGAGCGCAGACATTATCCATCAAAATAAAAATGGCTCTCTCAAAAATGGCTCGAACACACACACACACACACACACACACATACACACAGAATGTAACTCCACCCCTATAAATAATGTTGGCCTCATCAAGTGGAATGATGAATCCCCTGTGTAATTCAGGGAAATTGTGCTGTCTGGTTTGCATGTTACAATTGCAGCCTGAAAAATGAGGAGAGAAACATGACATCTCTCCCGAATTAGGTGTCAGCAGGCGCGGAGTGGCCATCGGGAGATCGGGGACTTGTCCCGGTGGGCCGCGGCCGTTAAATGCATTACAGCGGCCGGATTATATTCTCAGCCGGCCCCAAAGTATTATAAGTGTCATTCTGAAGGCTAACTAACTACGTTACACCTCTCGTACTTCATACGTTATTGACTCACCAGTATATATATCGTCTACCCGACCGCAATACCTCAGTGACGGTGTCAAACAGTAAATTGCCCACACCCCTTCTTTACTGATAATGTTCATACACCGTAGATCACGGAAGTTTACTAGATCTTAGTAACATAGTTTCGTTTTCAGTATTTCAAGAACCTGTGATATTTAGATTGGTTACCAAGGGATGGAAATATTAGTAAGTTGTGATTTATTTTCCGATTTCCACATGACTGTTACAGTTTACAGTCTGCCACTCCAGATTCACTTCTTCTGTGGTTATTGACTTGGGTTACGAACAGACTCCACCAAGTGGTAAGGAAGTGAACTGCAGCTAAGCAGGAAAACACGTTGTACATGTTTTGATGGCATTGGTTTGTCAGAACTAGCGGTATATCTCCTTACAGTCGAAATAATGTTATTATCATACATATATTTACATGTGGCACATTTAGGATGTAGCCTATGTAATGTCTGAAGAAATGGAACAAAATAATTACCACACAAGATTCTGATGTGAGCAGTGCTGGGTGTGTAGCCTAAACTGTGGATTAAAATGTAATTGCAAGAAACAAAGACATTTGCTGCGACGAAGACAGCGTTTTAAGGTAGGCCTACACCGTTTGGTTATTACATTTGTTGACTTATGGTTGTGCTTTGAAGTAGCCTAGGTTTGGCTTAGTTGCTGCATGGTGGGTTTATTGCACAATGTAGACAGACTTTTGTAAGCTATAGCCTACTCTTCTAAAAATCCCCACACTCAAAACTTTGCGCCCGTGCTCATCCTGTCTTCCTTAAGCGATATTTCAATAGGCCTACAAACTGTCAAAATGACAGTGGAGTGCACATTTTCATGGAACAGTAGCGTGATGTAGCTTAACCTACAATGTTCTATGGTGAATGCTTTGGACTGTGATGATGGCTGTGTATTTCATCAAGTGTAGGCTACAATTCTCCACTTCAGGGTGATATTTTGACAACACTAATGTCCACATGTAGTAGGCCTAGGTGGTTTTTTTTTTTTTTTTGGTAAGGGAACCATGTTGTTCGCGTTGTTTTTTGTTTTGTTTTTTTGTTTGTTTTTTTGGTGGTGGTTGGGGGGGTAAAAAGGGCCGCTAAGGTGAAAATTCTCCCGGTGGGAAAAGTCTGCCCACTCCGCCCATGCGTGTCAGCATTCTCATTCCAAAGCAGAGAGAGAGAGAGAGAGAGAGAGAGAGAGAGAGAGAGAGAGATAAAGACAGAAAGACAGACAGACAGACAGAGAGAGAGAAGCAGAAATAGAGACAAAGACAGAGGGGGGGGTTTCACAACACAGCAGCACACAGAGACACACACACACACACACACACACACACACACACACACACACACACACACACACACACACACACACACACACACACACACACACACACCAATTTCAACCAACTCATCTTTCCTGACTTCATGACTTCATGACTTCTCACACGGCTGTAATGTGAAGGCATGCAAGTGGCATTAAGACCATTGTCTAACTTTCTATTTGCGCTCAGAAACACCTTTCAGATGGACTGGAGGTTTTCTGATGGAGACATGGTGGAGTAGAGATGAGGTGTGTGTGTGTGTGTGTGTGTGTGTGTGTGTGTGTGTGTGTGTGTGTGTGTGTGTGCGTGCGCACGTCCGTGTGTGTGTGTGTGTGTGTGTGTGTGTGTGTGTGTGTGTGTGTGTGTGTGTGTGTGTGTGTGTGTGTGTGTGTGTGTGTGTGTGTGTGTGTGTGTGTGCGCGCATGTCCGTGTGTGTGCTTGCGCATGCAAGAATGTGGGGGTGCTAGGGGTGATAGAGATGAGAGGTGACAGAATTGATCGAATCTTTTTTTCCTCTGCCAAGGCTCTCACACAGTTTAACATGCGTGCAGGCAGCTCCTCCATGTGCTCCAGTGATTGCTCTGTTATTTTCTTTCTGGGTTCTGTCAGGTCTTCACGGTTTCACATCTAACATAACATGCAGTTCTATGTGAAGGTGTGGATGTGATTGTGTTCATGACAGCGTGTGAATGTGTGTGTGTGTGTGTGTGTGTGTGTGTGTGTGTGTGTGTGTGTGTGTGTGTGTGTGTGTGTGTGTGTGTGTGTGTGTGTGTGCTGTACTTCAGTCAGGCTCAGGAAAAAAGGTGAGGGCAAACCAGAGCAAAAGCAATAGAAAGAAAAAGAGAAAAAAGGAAAGCCAGCCAGCCAGCTCATGAATTATGGACTTGGGTGCACATATGCAAATCTGCACGTTCTTATGCCCTCGTGCTATATTATATTAGTGCCTTATAAATCATAAATGACTACAACACACACACATCACACACACACACACACACACACACACACACACACACACACACACACACACACACACACACACACACACACACACACACACACACACACACACACACACACAAATAGAACAGAGGCTCTGGCAGATGAACCTCAGGCTTCTGTGACACACTCATGCATATCAGTCCACAACCTCCACGTCTTCAGGGCGATGTGGTGGAGAAGTCAGGGTGCTGTACAGACTGATGTGGAGAACTGTGGAGAACTGGAGGTAGCTAAGCCTAGCCTGGCGACGCCATCCTACGTACTCCACCCAAAGATTTTGGCTCCGCACTCCGTCTGGCGAAACCCTGCAAGCTCGGTTCGCTCACTGTTTAGCCAATCAGCAAACAGTTGAGAGTGGTGACGCAGAACTCGCCCGCGAGGTCCGTTACTGATTGGTTAAGGTAACACTATTCACACTTTTGTTTTGTTGTTTGTATGCTTTTGCGACACTACACAGTATATCGTAACAGTCATGCTAATAAAGCAATATGAGTTTTTGTTTGAATTCGGAACTCCAATGAATTGGCAGAGTAAGATCAGACTATCTCCCATACTCCATGGAGACGAATTCCTCTCAGCTTTCGCCAAACTGTTTGATGGAGTCAACAGTCGGCTTCCACCCAGGCTAAGTTAAAGTGATACTGTCCCATTTTTGGAAATACGTTTATTTTATACCTCTCCTTGAGTTAAATGATTGTTTTTTACATTTATCCTGTACTTTCAACCGTTCTCTGGGTATGGCAGTGCAAATATTACCTCCATGCTAGCAGTTAACATTGAGTCCTATGAGACCAGCTGGCGGTTAATGGTCTCATACAGTAGGTCATAGGACTCAATGTTAACTGCTAGCTTGGTGGTAAAATTTGCACTGCCATACTCAGAGAATGGTCGAAAGTAAAGGAGAATGGTAAACCCCTACTATTTAACTCAACGGAAGGTGTAAAATAATCTTATTTCCAAAAATGGGACAGTATCACTTTAAGCCCACATTGCTACAGCTTCCATAGCCACATAAACTGTAAGTTGCTCTGAATTAATTTGTCTACTGAGCTTGATGCAAAAGGCAGCTATGCACAGCTGTCGTGAAGGCTGATTGCAGATGTGTCAAAAGTTTTCTTGTAACACTCGTACTCTCCGACACTTGTGCAGACTTTGCTGGAGCAAGTTTAATAAT
>NC_085880.1:7069676-7079676 GCF_034702125.1 Engraulis encrasicolus | reverse complement strand
TTCCATGTTTTAAAACCTAAAAAACAAACGCGCTTACCTTGGTGCCCAGTGGCATCAGTGATGGAATTTGCGAATGTCATCTCTCCACCTAGGCTATAGTTTACTGTTAGATGAAGCGTGGGTCTCACTTTCAAGCGCTGCACGATGTGGACAGCCTACAGCCTCCAGAATCTGTGTGCTCTCACTCTCGCCGTCCGCATCAGCGGCAATCAAAATCATCACTAGCTCATCTGAAAGCGAGGCGTAAAGGGAGCGTATTTCAACAGTGTGCCAATAAAGTGGTTCTTTCGCTGTCTCGCCGTAGGCTATCTGTCTCTCGGCCAAGGGACGCGTGAGTGTGATCTGCGCTCCAAGCGCATCCTGTCCCGAGCTATCTCAAGTGGAGTCGCGTCAGGTGACCAGGTACAAGCAAGGCACCTCCCACCTCCCATCCATCCCGCAGCCACACGCACGGAGGAAAGGCAAATCGGGAACCCGTGACATCGGCTGGGCTGCTGTTGAATGGGGGGCATGCTTGTTAAATCAGTCGTTCTACAACAACAAGCAGATCTTGGTGCACGGCTTACCTCGCTTGATTATCCGCCACTACCTGGGCCTTCCACGGATGTCTCCATGACCCCCGCCCCGGGTAGCTCTGCCTGGTCTACGGTAGCTGCTGGCAAGTCTCGCCGCCGCCCTCCTCCTGTCGCGGCGTGTCGGACTGGGGCTGTTTCGGATCTAGTGCTCCACAACGCCTTTGCTCCTCTTGCTGATCTCCCTACGTCGCCTGCCCCACGTCGGAGTGGATCTGGATGTCCGGATGAACAGGGCAGCGAATCTTGCCCCTCTTGCCCCTCGCCTGCTATCCAGCCAGGCCATCCATCACCGCGCCAACATGTAGCTCGCAAAGTTACCTCCAAGCGCAACAGGTCCGCAGACAGCGACGGCTCGAGTCCAGAGCGCGTTTCTGATAAGCGGCTCAGGCCAGGCCATCCATCACCGCGTCAACATGTAGCTCGCAAAGTTACCTCCAAGCGCAACAGGTCTGCAGACAGCGACGGCTCGAGTCCAGAGCGCGTTTCTGATAAGCGGCTCAGAATCTCTTCTCCAACGATGGCCGCAGCAGATTGCATGGCCTCTACATCTCCAACAGCGGATAGCTTGTCAAGCCATCGGGCTACTGCGATGCCTCTGTTGGCTAATGATGCTGGTGTCGTTAGCTTGTGTAGCCCGTGTCAAACACCACCGGCGTTGTCCACGGCTGACAGCGTCCCTCAGCGTCCAGATGGTCTACAACTTCCTCCTCGCACCTCTATACACTTTAACCGCGATGTTCAATGCCCTCCTGAAATTCTCATTGTTGGTGATTCGATTGTCAGAGATCTGATTATTCCTAGTGCTATCACGTACTGTATCCCGGGAGGAAGGGTTGTTGACATCTCTCACCTCATTCCGTCTCTATTGAACAGACATTCTTCCGTAAACACTGTCATTGCTCACGTGGGGACAAATGACGTCATGGCCCGGAACTCTGTGAAGCTACAGAATGAGCTGGAGACGTTATGTCTCACTGTTGAAAGCCTCGGGAAACGCTGCATAATGTCAGGCCCTATCCCACTTAGCTCCAGTAATTCAGAGCGTTTCAGCAGATTGCATAGTCTCCATACCTGGCTGAAACAATTTTGCAATCTAGCTGGTCATGATTTTATTGCTAATTTTGATATATTCTGGACCAAATCATTTTTATATAGATCTGATGGGGTGCATCCAAACAAACTGGGCCTACTAGAGCTAACCACCAACTTTATTCAGTTCATTGCTTTCAGCACACCTTGACATCCAACACAGCATGACCCAATCCAGTTCACAAACATACCCAGCTCTACTATGGGTCCTGCTGATAATTGCAGCTCTCCCTCTCCTGCTGTATCACTTGGGGATCAAACTACACAGGCAATAAGTAGCCCCTCTCATCACCTACAGATGGCCCTTCTTAATGTCAGATCACTTCGTTCTGCTGCTGCTTGCTCACCCTCCCATTCAAATACCTCCTCTGGCCAGCAGTTGGCTCCTCGGAAATGTCAAAGCCTGCCCATCTGCAATGATATCTCCCTGCCAGAGACTGTCCTTCCTATTTCTTCTCCTGATATCCCTCTCAATAATGGACTAAGCCCTGAAGTCATGAATGCTACATGTCCATTGGAGTCTACCCCTGACGTTGTTCGCTTGGACAATCCATGTGTTTTTAAGGACAGAAAAGGCATTGGGTTAATCCACCTCAATATCAGAAGTATATTGCAACGAGATAAAATGGACCACTTAAATATTTTAATTGCTCAAACTAACACAGATATCTTGGTTTTATCAGAAACTTGGCTGAAGAGTGAAATTGATGATTCTGAAGTCAACCTTTCAGGCTACAATTTATTTAGAATTGACAGGGTCGGGAGGGGTGGGGGTGTGGCTATTTACGTGAAGTCACATTTCTCTGTCACATTTCTGTACTCCTTAAGTGAACCTAAATCCTTTGAATTTATTGCACTAAAGGTTTATTATGGCACCAATAACAACTCCTTCACAATAGTTGGGATTTATAGACCCCCGTCAGCTGATTCTAAATCCATAGATCAGCTTGCAGAATTGATATCTAGATTCACTGACTCAGAAGTTCTGGTTCTTGGGGATTTTAATATTGACTGGCTAACTGATGCCTCCAAACATCTTAGAGATGTTTTCTCAAGTCTATTTTTGGATCAACTTATTAATGATCCAACAAGACCAAACTCTAAGAACTTTAGCAAATCATCTCTTATTGATCTACTTTTTACAAATAAGATGAACAAAATTAGCGCAACTGGTGTTTTTGATTTAGGGGTCAGTGACCACTGTCCCATTGCCTGTATTAGGCACAGCACTCTAACCAAAGCACTGCCTCGCATTTTGGTTAAAGAAACTATGAAACATTTTAATGAGCAAGCCTTTTTAAATGATCTCTATGAAAGTGACATTCATCTCACAACTGAAATTCCTGATGCTGACTTGGCTCTACAGTTTTTCTCAAACTCATTTATTTGCATTGTTGACAAACATGCACCTTTTAAAAAGATAAGAGTAAAAAGTAGAACAAACCCATGGTTCACCCCTGAACTCTCCTCTCTTTTTCAGTCAAGAAATAAGGCTTGGTCATTAGCAAGGAGGAGCAAGGATGCCTCTGACTGGGCAAGTTTCAGGAAAATCAGGAACAGATGTACATTATCTGTAAGAAAGGCTAAATCTGACTATTACTTTAACCTTGTCTCTAGCTCGTACTCTGATCCTGCAAAATTCTGGAAGGCTGTAAATTACAAAAACAATAAATCTGTTACACCTATGCCTTCTTCCATTAAGTTTGATGATTGTCTACTACAAGACAAATCAGACATTTGCAGTGCTCTTAACAAACATTTTTCTTTAGCCAGTCAAAGTTTTGATAATAGCAATAATCATTCCTTTATGCCTAGGGCTGGACATGATATGTGTATCAGAGACAATGTCAGAGACGATGATCTGGAATTTAGGCTTCATCCTGTGTCTAAGCATACAGTGCTATCTGCTTTATTAGCAATTGATAGTCGCAAATCCACTGGAGAAGACCACCTAGATCCCCTTTTTCTTCGCACTGCGGCATATATAATAGCAGAGCCATTATTGCACATTTTCAATTATTCTATTTCCACTGGAGTTGTCCCTACACTATGGAAATTTGCACACATTACCCCGTTGCACAAGGGGGGTGATAAGACTGACCCTAACAACTATCGACCAATATCCAAGCTACCGTGTCTCTCAAAAATACTAGAGAAGTTGGTAAATGATCAGCTCAAAGAATTTCTAAATACCAATAATATTCTGAGCCCTCTCCAATCAGGCTTTAGGCCTAAACATAGTACAGTCACTGCTGCTACTAAAGTAATTGATGATATTATCACTTCTCTTGACAAGAAAAAACATTGTGCTGCCATCTTTGTGGACTTATCCAAAGCATTTGACACTGTGGACCACTCTCTGCTTCTACAAATTCTGCCTGGTATTGGTTTTAGTGCAAGTGCCTGTAAATGGTTCCAGAGCTACCTATCAAACAGACACCATACTGTAAAATTGGGTAATACTCAATCTGACCCCCTGCTAATAACCAAGGGGGTCCCACAAGGTTCAGTATTAGGTCCGGTACTCTTCACCATGTACATAAATAGCATACTCTCTCTCCTTTCCAACTGCTCTATTCATCTATATGCAGATGATACAATTTTGTATTGTGTTGCAGATTCTGTACAGCTAGCATTGGAGAATTTGCAGCAGTCTTTTAATATTCTACAAAATGCCTTCATTGGTCTTAAGCTTCTACTTAACGTAAGCAAGACTAAATGTATGGTCTTTACTCGATCTAAGCATGGCATGAAAAATGATTTTAATATATCTACTTTAGATGGGTCTGTTATTGAGAGAGTATCACATTATAAGTACCTGGGAATCTGGCTAGATGACAAGTTCACATTCAAGAAACATACTGACTGTCTTGTCACTACGCTCAGACAAAAGCTATCTTTCCTGCACAGAAATAAATATCACTTTCCTGTTTTCTGCAGAAAAAAGTTAATTGAAGCTACTTTTCTGTCTTCCCTTGACTATGGTGATGTTATTTACAGACATGCACCACTCTCTAATCTGAAGGCACTTGACACTGTCTATCATTCAGCTCTTCGTTTTATTACTGGGGATCCATATAGCACTCATCATTGCCTGTTATATGATAAAGTTGGGTGGGCTCCACTTTCTCACAGAAGGGACATGCATTATTTTAGTTTTATTTTTAAGGCCCTCACTGGTAAACTCCCATTTTATATTTCATCTCTTTTAGTTTGGCACTCCAACCCATATCAAACCCGCAGCAGCAACTTTTTACTGGAGGTCCCTTATGCCCGCACTGAACTGGGTAAAACGGCTTTTAGTGTCTGTGGACCTTCACTTTGGAATACCCTACAACAAAGGATAGGTCTCCAAGCCTTGGTGTCATTAGAACATTTTAAAGTAATACTGGGAAGTTTTTTATCACATACTTGTACTTGTTTTTAACTCATAAGTTTTAATTCATAGTTTGTCTTAATTTTTACCTCTTATATGATTTATGTTGCATTGTGTATGTTGTATATATATATGATTTTATATGTGTAATTGTTTGTTACTCGACATCATTGTAAATGAGGGCTGGGCTCTCAATGATTCTTCGAGTTTAAATAAATGAAATGAAAAATGACATAAGCCTAAGTGAGCTAATTTTAACTAAATTTAGCGAATTAATTTACATAATAGCTCAACAGTCAAATCTAATGGAATCTCTCTCACACACACACACACACACACACACACACACACACACACACACACACACACACACACACACACACACACACAGAGGCATCTTGTCACCAGGCTAGGCAAGCAGCCGCATGGGGCCCCAAGCCCCTGAATGGTTTTTTAAATGTTCATTCCTTTGACATTTCGCTTGATGCCCCAGGTGAACCTAGCCACCTCTGCACGCGCACACACACACACACACACACACACACACACACACACACACACAACACACACACACACACACACACACACACACAGAGAGAGAGAGAGAGAGAGAGAGAAAGAGAGAGAGAGAGAGAGAGAGAGAGAGAGAGAGGGAGAGAGGGAGAGAGGCAAAGAACTGGCAGAGTTAAATAGCACCATGTAACAGGTAACAGTAAGTCAATTCATGCCATGCAGTATGAGGCAAGCATAGCTAAAATAAGGCAGAATTCAATAGTCTGTAAAACTATATCCGGCAAGCCAGATCAATACTAAGCATCAACCAACCATCAGTGGGACAAACAATTCTGTGTGCAAGCAATTCAGGATCTAAATTTCCCAATTAATTAGGCTACTGTCTCCAAAATAAATATTTTGGGAATCTGCTGTAGGAGAAAATAATGAGCAAAAAGGTACACATAATTTGAATAAATTATGTGAAGATGATATTTGACCTGGGTTTTTTTTTGTACAAGCAAAAAGATAAGCACATTTGGTCTCTATTCTTCCAGGAGTTGGCAAATATCATAAAATGCCTATGCTCAGTCTTCATAATCTTCTGCATATTAAAGTGGCACTAAACTAATAGTCACTTCATTATGTTCTGACATAAGGGAATAAGTAACAATTAGACAATTTGTCACCTCACCCTTTTTACCCGTAAGTGCACTCTTCCATTCATTATTATATTGATAAATACAAAATGGGCCTATATGGATTAAATATAGGCCTACCAGTGTTGTTGCTTTAACTTTCATCTGTAGTTTTCATCTTTAGTCCTTTGGCAAGATGCTTGCCATAAATGTAGCTGACTGAAGACTGAAGTCCGTTGAAACCAAAGGTTTGGCGGGGTTATTTTTGTCAAAGGTTAATCGGATGGAAACTGAATTTTGAAAAGGTTTCAGGGAAAGTGGGGAAATTGATGACATTCGAAAGGACAAGACACATCTCCCACCCATGTGTCATGCTGAGGTGCAAAGGCTCTGTCAGGAAAAGTGATGTCACATGTCTACTGCTGCTGCTGTTGTTGTTGTTGTTGTTTTTATTTTGTTGTTCCAGATGCTGTTTCCTTGTCTAGTCTTTCACACCAAGTCATTTATCATCCCTATCTACACTTTACCTGGGGTTATCATATCATGTCAGTGTGCGTGTGCGTTTGCGTGTGCATGTGCGTGTGTGTGCTTGTCCGTGCATATTTGCTGGTTTCTCTCTTTTGCATTTCAGATCAGGTCAGACAAACACTAGACCCACACATTCCCCGATTGCTGAACGCCCCTCCCTTCCTCACCTACAGTACTATATGTTGTCAGCGAAGGAAACGCCCTGCCGACCTCTTTCTGAATGTGTGTCATAATCCTTGACCAGCCACCTGCATGCTGCCAAGGAGCCCACGGGAGGGCAGCTAGGGGTCAGCATCCATATTTTAACAGAGGAGAGCCACCATGGGGAGATGCAGTCAGCAACGACCGACTGGCTCTGGTAAAAATGCTTGTTTGTAAGGGTAACTCAAGGGCTGGTGTTGGCTATGGTGGGTCCTCTAACAGACCAAAGAGAAGAGAAGCGAAGGGCAACGCCACTGGGTATCTCTGTGGATATGGGGCAATGAATGCAATAGTCTACATTCTGATCGTTAACCCCCACTCTACTTCTCTCTGTATGTATAGGCAGCTGTGGCCCAATGGTTAAGGAAATGGGCTTTAGAACAGAGGGTTGCAGGTTTGAATCCCTTTTCTACCACACTCCATGGCTGAGGTGCCCTTGAGTAAGGCACTTAACCCCACACTCCAAGGACTGTAACCAATACCCTGTAAATAACTGTAAGTCACTTTGGATAAACCCATCAGGTAGGCCTAAGTGCTATGTAATGTAATGTAGGCCTAATGTAATAGGGTCATTCCAATTGATTAGAATGTATTTAATCTCGGTGCACTTGTGCCTCAAAAAAATCTGAAAATATTATTGGGTGTTCCGTAGACATCCACGAGAAAGTATTAAAATCTCCTTTGAAGTGAGGTGTTATCCTTTTCCAGTTACAGACCGTTTTATTGGGCGGATTGGAGGTGGGTTGTTGTTTGCTCTAGATAGCCCCACATCTTCACATCTTAATCTACACTTGGTACACATTGCTTTGCATGTATTGTATGTGTGTGTGGTATGGTTAACGTTGCCCGTCATGCAAAGAATGGCAATAAGCAGAATTTTATCCTGAAATATGGACTCCTGACATAAAAACGAGGACGGAAGTAATCCATCCTCTTAAAACCTTTTTACTCACCAGCGATGGTTATCGTAATCTGGTGGTGATTCAGCCACACCATGCTCCCTCCATCTGCGAGTGAATCCAGAGAACAGGTGAAATGTAAATGAAGTTGTGGAGCTCATTCATCTCGTTCTTTTTGCTGTTGACTGTTCCAACAGTGACAGCTGGTGTAAGTATACTGTATAAAGGCCTCTAAGGCTTGTCATTTCAGTGGGGATTTAAATCCCATTGCATGCACACACATACTGTTTGGGTAGTTTACATGGTGTGTTTGTGGTGAAATTAAAATTCATTTATTTTTACTTTAGTCAATTAATTTATTGTGTTATATTCTTTTCTGTTCTATTACCATTACAGCACATTCACATCAGCGTTCTCGGTTCTGTGTTGTCGCCAGAGTCCTTTTGTCCACCGTCTGTGTGGAAAAGTTATGAATGCATGAAAACAGATTGGAGGTAGTCCCTCCACAGCAGTGTCTTGGGAACAGAACTGGAACGAATTTTCACCGCCCCCGCACTGTTGACACAGTGTGTGAATCAGCACTCAGTACGGCCTTAATACATCAATATCCTTGATGTGTGACTACTGTTATTGTGTGATGCAACAGGGACTGTGTTCCAAAAAGTTCCCTGATATTATGACCAGCCCCTCACACAAGACACCCGTTGTAGTGCATTCTTATTGGCTAAGTCCACTGTCTATACATGGGTTTCCAAACATTGGCGATGTGAGGAGGGGCAAGTTGCTAAGCAGCCAACCATGTGAGTGCATTTCTTAAGTGACATCAGTTTACAACAATCAGAGGTTGAAGAGTAGGCCTACGCAGCCAGTGGGGCGCAGACAGTTTACAAATGGGAAACCCATGTATACCTAAGATGGACAATGAGACATCCCATCTAAATTGTGGGCAGGTCTCTAGGGACAACTGCAAAAAAGCTAAACAAAACAACATCTTCCCAACATCTGCCATCTGCCCACCTGGAAAATGCTCCTAATGTCAGATTACCAGTCAAGGCCCGGGGACCCATTTCCTTCTCTTGTTCGAGCATGGCGTGACAGTATGATACCGACGTTCGTTTTGTCCTTGCCCAACAACAATTGGTGCCGAGTTACCATTGAAGCCACTTCGGCACAGAGGCAACAGTCTTTGTTTTGTGTGTGTGTGTGTGTGAGTGTGTGTGTGTGTGTGTGTGTGCATACGTGTTGAAAGAAACAGCTGTTGTAATCCGCTGTGCCACGCCACCTCCTCACACACACACATCCCATACCCAGCCCCTCAGGCTGTTGCTGGGGATAGGCTGAACCAACTGGCATGGCCGTGCAACGCTTTTAGAGCAGGGTGTGATGAAGTCTGCCGTCTGCTTAGATGCTTGGATCCTGGCTGAGAAGTCAGCAGGAGCTTGGTGCCATTCACAGACACAGAGCTCTGCTCCACTACCATAGTACAGCTGATGCTTAGTATTTCATTGTTCAAACAAATCAGACAAGGTTTCTGGCTGTCAAAAACCACTGATTCTCATGTGTTGAACATCGAGACATGTTGATATGTACAATCAGGCGTGGCTTTTGGGGCCCTAGGTGACATATAAACACGTGGTCCCCAAAAGTCATTATATAGACATAAAATTCTGTGTTTTGGTGCTGTTAAAGTGTTTTGTCTCCTACAGGTCTTCGATTACTGTACATAAGTGAAAAATGAAGATAATGCCTAGTTTTTTTTGTGATTACCGCGACTGTTGTGACAGGTGGGGGCCCTATGGAGGACAGATTTGGTCAGGGGCCCTAGGCAATTGCCTAGATTTGACTAGTGGAAAATCCACCTCTGTGTACAGTATAAAAGTCTGGCATCATACAGTACATACTATGTGTATTATATAGCCTGTACTGCATGCATGATCAACTGCCTACTTTAATTATTACTACAGCCTCATCTCGTAATAAGTTAAGATACTCACATAACATTGTGTGGCCTGATTTGCATGGACCTTGTAGCGAATGGGAGAAAAGTCAACCTATCCAGATTTAAACCCATGTCTCCTGGGGTACCATAACAGCAATGCCAATGCAGACAATGGACTATTTTTAACCTCAGTTGCGTATAGTGATGATCACATAGCGATCTGTGTGCCCTTTTTAAACCTGCAAGGCTTTCCGGGGAGTTTT
>NC_085880.1:7045872-7069576 GCF_034702125.1 Engraulis encrasicolus | reverse complement strand
CATGAGGCATTTAAATCCGCTTTAACTCACTTTAAATCTGATTAAAACTTAATTCCACTCTAAAAATATCATGTAAACACTTACCAAACAGGATTTAAGTTTATTCCGATTAAAGTGGGTGGTTTATTCCTCTTTTAAATCCGATTAAACACGTTCCTCTGTCATGTAACCTTTTAATCAGAATTACAATAAATCCGGTCGTTCCACGCATGCTCGTTGACCACACGATGGCGCCAAGAGCCCGTGCTCTTTGTCAGTGAGAAAAAGATGGCGGCACTTCCTGTTGATTTTCACATGAAAGTTTTGCTTAATTTAAAGTCCCTAAGCGACTATAAATGTTGTGGCTTCCATATATTGATGTAAAAGTGCCCCACGAAGTAATGAAGCACAACAAAGTTACTCCACATTACCATTTGACCACTCGTTTTTCTATGCTAACAGGGTAGCTAATGTAGCATTGTAAATTATCCAGGGAGAAAGGGGGAAATGTTGTGATTTCAGTCAGCCTGAGACAACGATTTTCGTGGGGAAGATGACCTGCATCTCGGTGGCATTGGACCACTCCCCCGTGCCTTATTTTGCTCGCTCAGCACGTGCGTCCTCAGTCCAATCGCAATGCTTTATTTTCCCCAGACGTTTAATCGCATTTAAGTGAAATTGCCATGTATACACGTCGCAAAATAACTCTTAATCCGATCTACTTAAATCCGATCTATTAGATCCGATTCAAAACCATCATGTACACGTAGCAATTGTGTGGCCATTGGCATGGAGGTGACTGTGTCACCTTGTAGCGAATGGGAGAAATGTCACCCTATCCAGATTTGAACCCATGTCTCCCGGGGTACCATAACAGCAATGCCAATGCAGACAATGTGCACATTTGTTACCCCAGAGGGACAGCTCTGAAACTCTGTAGGGAGACTTATCGCCCCTTTGCTACACACCTGCACAGGCTCTACATAGTTGTTCATGTTTTGTATCATACACAAAAAAATTGCAGGTAGTGTTCAGTTTCTAACTGAATACAGTCTATTTTTTTTGTTTTAAATCACTGAGTGTCAATTCACAAGGGTTTAACTCACCTACAGATGCCCCCAAAGTCAATGCTTCACTGAACAGAATGATTTGATCCCAAATAGTTTAATTTGCTTCCTCTTCACAAGAGACCGTTTTGCTTTTTTACAGATTGTCTCTCTGTTGTCTAGGCTTTCACTAGGCTTGTCGAGAGAGTATACAGTAGGACGACAGAGGAACACTGATGAGGAATATTTCCACAAATGGCCTGGAGAGTGCTGTTCATGTTGATGTGATAACTGTGATCAAGTGACGACAGGGTACTCTCATCCGTTCGTAAGCATTTCAGAGAGGCTGTGTGCCCTGTCTAACCAATTTTAGTGAATTAAGGGAAAAACGTACTGGAGACATTAGTATGGTAGTTGCTGGATGGTGCATGATCCGTGTAATTGTGTTTTTCTTTCCAGACATGTGCTGGTGACGATGAAACCATCTGCTATGTTTTAGGGACCAACAAGCATTTATGAATATCACATTCTGTTTTTTCCCACGTCTTTTGGCAGCCATGCACATGTTCTAATTCTTTTATTCTCGCCCAATCTCATTCTCTCTCTCTCTCTTTCTATTTTTATTCAGGCTCTCACTTTTTTTGTCTTTCTTTCTCTCCTTGTGTTGCTTTCTTCTTCTGCTTCTTCTCCTCTGTATCTGTCCACATTTCTTTCTCTCTCTCTCTCACACACGCTCTTTCTCTCTCTCTCTCATTTGAACAGATGCACTCGTGACCAGTTATTGTAAAGGTGTCAGAGTAAAAGACCCCCCTTGGTCGCTAAGATTTATGTGCCCATTTAAAATATCGAACATGAGAGTGTGCACAGGCTCTACTTATGAAGGCCATCTTAGCAGTCAGAACGCTCAGTTTTGCAGGGAGAGAGAAAGCGAGAGACAGACAGACTGACAGACGGACAGATTCAGAGTTAGGAGAAGACGGACAAAATAGAGAATGCTGTAATTTTTTTTTCTCTCTCTCTCTCTCTCTCTGTCCCTCCGACTCTGTAAGCTGAAATGAGGGTCATTTTGTACAGTAATGGCACCCTCTCTTCCCCTTCTCCAAAGACCCCTTTATGAGTTGTTCTTAGCCGGCCCCAGCTCAGGAGATTCGACCCTCAATGGGCAGAGAGAGGCTAATCTTCCCCTTGTGTGACTGCACCTCCTCGATGAATAGCCTCAATTTGAGGACTCAGAGGTGGAGCGGTGGACATCCAATTGTGTTAGAAAATGCAGTGGCCATGTTAAGAACCCTCAGCAATGAGCTGGTGCTGAATTGTGGGTAAAAATGGGGATTTAAACAGCAGGGGGAAAGAACTGCAACAAAACTTCACGCCGGGTTTTATTTTACTACTTATCCTCCACATTTTTATTGCGCACAATGGTGCGATTTAAGTTTTCATCTTTTGCTTCTTTTTTTCTTTTTAAAGCTCCTTGGCATCTGCGCTTTGAGCAATTACTGCAGCCAGACGTCCTGTAAGAATACACCCCAGAGATTTTCAAACTAAATGCGCCTCCGTTAAAACTTGGAGCTAAAAGCTGCAGGATTTCTTAGAAAGTGAGACAGACTTTCTTTTCTGAAATGGGAAATGAACTACGTTGGTGAAATCCTCCAAGCGCTCATACAAAGCACGGTATTTTCCTGCACACTTTTGACGGTATCGGCATTATATTTACACACTGTATATGAGACTCATGTCAGCCGGCAGAGCTAGGCCTATAAGATCACATACAGCGCCCCATGACTTGAAGGTACAGACACATCCTTGATCAAACATTAATTAGTGTGGATATCCTTGAATGTTGTACACAGACTGTAAAACACACTCCCGTGAACAGACACGAACACACTCACACACATATGCACAGACACACGCACGTACACACACATGCACGTACACACACACGTCATGCACACAGACACACCACCAGCACCATTTCTGCATCACATGGACAAACATCGCATGCAAATATTTTGAAGCCTTATGTAAACACACTGCACCCACCCCCGGTCCTGGCCCCCTCCACCTTAACCGTTTCCGAGCCAAGTGACACTTGAACTACCCTTACAACTCCCCTGCAAGCTATTAAAATGAAGCAAACTAGGTCATTATGGAGGATTTGGATTGCAGACTTAATTGCCTTATAATACCTTAAACACAGAAACTTGGAGAGAAACACAGAACAACAGCATGCATGCCAAAAATGCAAATATATGGAAATTCCAAAGAGGTCAGATGACTTCTATGCAAGCATTCGAGTGCACACCCACTTGCATTGCTGGCATTTGTCATTTGTACAAAAGCTGCCTACGAATAATTCAATGATGGGGGGTATTTGTGCAGCTTGAGCAAATGGATGTAAGTGGGCGTAACGGCAGCTTTTAAATCAAGTTAATTAATACTTAATATATCTTCTGCATGCAGCCCAACTTCCTTCCCAACTAATTGGTAATTAAACCGTGCACCTGTTTAGTAAGTGCCAAGTAGTCAAGCTAATTAATTGTGACCTCCTTAACAATCTTGGCAGACATTTTTCATTATTAATTTATTTTTGAACAGGCACACCGGTCTGCCACTCACAAACCTAATAACACATTCCTAATGTATAACTGGGATCACTGCAGCGTAGCTAACTGGTCACAGCGTTAAAATTTGTGAAGTTATCTGAATTGGGTGTGTGGGTATTTAATATAATGTTTACATCATGTGTCGCCGGTTAATTGTTTCAATCACATATTGTAGCTAGCACAGATTTTCCATCTTGATATCCATATTATATATTTAACTATACATTTCACTGAGTTCCTGTCTTAATGATTATAGGCCTTTCACTCTCACCTCCATTGTCATGAAAGAATTTGAATGCTTAGTCCGTAGGTTCGTGTCACACATCACACTAGACAGGGCAGTCATGGGTAAGCGGTTAGGGCGTCAGACTTGTAGCTCAAAGGTTGCCGGTTCGACTCCCGACCCTCCAGGTTGGTGGGGAGCAGGGCTGGCCCTTGGCATAGGCAGTATAGGCAAATGCTAAGGGCACCACTCCAGTAGGGAGCACCGCACCAGAGCATCAGGGATGGAAAAAAATCTAACTAATCTAATCTAATCTACAGTATTCTTAAATCATCACAATGAACAGAATGAAAGTAAATCAACATTGAAATAAATAAACAATGCCTCATTTGCAAACTGCAAATGAACTGCAAAACAACCAATGTGTTGGGCAGAGTTGCAGCAAACTGCAAATTTTTAGCATAATGACCCCCCTGTTCAATGTGATGGCTGAACTCATACTCGCCAAGGGCAGCAAATCGACAAGGGCCGGCCCTGGTGGGGAGAGTTAGTAACCAGCGCTCTCCCCCATCCTCCTCCATGACTGAGGTACCCTGAGCATGGTACCGTCCCGCCACACTGCTCCCGTGCCCCCTTGCACGGTTGAGGCATACATTCAATTTTGATGTGTGCAGTGTGCAGTGAACACTTGTGTGCTGTGTAGTGCTGTGTCACAATGACAATGGGAGTTGAAGTTTCCTGGTTGGCCTTTCCCTTTTCTTTCTAGACCCTACCGATTTGCCCACAGGGCAAATAGAGGAATGGATGACAGTCTCCCTTTGCACTCACTTCATTCTACAACACCTTCAATGTAAGTCCACTTGGGCTGGTGTCCTATTCATTGATTTCAGCTGAGATATCAACATTATCCTGCCTATCAGACAGTGTAACTGTCCATGAGTGTCAGAGATAACTTCTTGTCCAACAGAACAGTGCGCGTGTTGTCATAAGATGTCTCTATACATCAACAACTATCCATTTCTTTATCTATCAAACTAAAATCTGAAGACGACACCACTGTTATAGGCCTCATACGTGATAGGGTCAAAACATTATGTCGCAATGAGGTCCCAATCTGTATTCATGGCCAGGTAATGGAGTGGGTTAACTCCTTTCATCTTTCAGGCACCACCATCCACCAGACCATGTCATGGATTCTTAACACCAGTCTCATCATCTCAAAAGTTCACCAAAGACAACACCAAAGACTACTACTTTTGTGTCAGTCGAGCAGGCATGATCCACTTCTACCATGCAACAATCGAAAGTAGGCTCACCTTCTCCATCCTGGTCTGATACGCATGGCCTCTAAAACCATTGGCGATAGTACTCCCACCTTAGCCTCACATTACAACACCAGAATTGCCAGAAAAGCCAAGAACATCACCTCTGACCTCACTCATCCAGCACACGATCTAGTCGCACTCCTACTATCAATGAGAAGGTACCACTGTATCCCATGCAACACCACACATTTTAGGGAGAGTGCCTTCCCACAAACCATGTGCCACTTCAGTATGCATTAGCTCGCCTTCCTTCCTCTGTTGCTCCAGTTTCCTCTACAACCTATGCACTTTTAAATGTTTTAAATTGACTTTTTTTGGATATTTTTGTATGTTGCCATTCCTTGTTATATGTATGCCCGCTTACAGTAGTTTTCTGTCATGTCCCCCTTTAGAACCCCTTAGGCTAAATTAACTTGAAATCATGTGTTCCGACAATGACACAACCGTCAAAAAGAAGTTGCCTTTGTATTTCAACACCTCCAGGCAATTATCAAGCACGGCAATATCCTTTTTTATCTACCTTAACAACGGAATGATCTTCTCTGATTGGTTGATGTGCAGTACATGTTGCCGTCGCCGAGTTCTTCAGCCTCCACTTCGGTCATGAACTTCATCGAACCAGTCACCTCGTCGTCCATTATGCTGTGTGGTGCCTGCCGTATTCCTAGAGAAAGGCTGCATACAAAATAAATAGAGATGGAGGTAGAGAGAGAGAGAGAGAGAGAGAGAGAGAGAGAGATGGATGTTCCTACACCATATATTTTTGCAGTGTGAATTCAACACTAGGGAGCTACTGTAGAGTCAAATTATCCAGGTAGTTTATTCTAACCTGTAAGTGTTGAATTAGCACTGTAAGCACCGTTTACTGAGTAGGGAGACAGAGGTACAATACATACCTCTGAGGAAGTAGAGATGAAAGAAGAGGTGGAGTCATCGCTTCTCTAACAGCAATACATGGGTTCTAAATTTTGTTTATGACCTAACTGTGCGAACCTACCTGCGTACAACTCAGCCTCTGATTGTTGGAAACCGCTGTCGGTCAAAAAAATTAGCTCATGTGGTTGGCTCTCAGTGTCTTACCCCTCCTCATAACATCATGTTGATAAACACTGAGAACCCATGAATATTTTTCCCAACCTTCTATCAAATTCCAATCCCATCTCCCACCTCCTCGATTTGGGCCATTTAGGCTACATCTACCTCTGCCCCTACCAGGGCCGGTTATAAGCATAGGCCGGCTAGGCCGTCGCCTATAGCGCAATGTGAAGAAGGAGCGCCGAAATGGCGCTCTCCGATGCGTAATTTTGCGATATGGAGGTTTTTTTATGAAGTCGCAATCAACAACTCGTGGCGAAAGCGCTCCTCACGGCAAAGCGCCCCTCAGCCAATAGTAATATCGCTTTCAACTGTCTCTGGGAAGTCTGTGAACCAATAAACAGACAGTCCTGAGAAAGGGGGCGGGACGAGTGACAGCGTGCGATCTATTTTGAATTTGGAGACTCATTCGAGAGACAGAGGGCAAGCGCGAACAGCAATGCTGCTCTGCTGGGTGGAGAATTGTTATGTTCTCATTAAACCAGTCATTGCATGATGCAGGAGTTGCAGAGGGTGTTTTGGAAGTATGTGGTTTAATCAGCAACCGTTTGTGGTAATGTAAAGCCTAATAGTTATGAGGCTACTGTTTGGAATTAGAGGGAAAAAGAGCTTTGCTTTTGATCTGAGAAATCGCTAGTTAGCATGCTAACATTAGCCAAGTATGCCAAGCAATGAAATCCAGTAAAGTAGCTGTTAGTAGCCTACTCACTAACACCCACCTGACATCATAATACTTGCTTAGGTTGACCAGCAATGTAAAGTAAGACTGGTGCCATGTTTAAAACAAGTTTAGCTGCCATATCTCCTTCCATCCACTTGAATGAATTACCTGCTTGTTGTAAGCTTAAAAAAACATTGTTTCCAGACCAGAATGACATATAGGCCTACATTAATCATGTAAGAGAACCATGCACAGCATGTTTTCATGCTAAGTGATGTAGTATTGCAGACAAGTGAGGCTATTCACTATATTTTGTATATTAAGAAATTCAAAAGCGTGACAGCTTTTCTCCCTTTCTCTCACCCTGTCCCTCCGGTTCAAACACATAGATAGCCCCCTTCTCATTCTCCTACTCACAAATGCACCACTATTTCAAGTACAGAAATGAAATTGGTTTGGAATCATAGACAGCACAAATGTGTAGCTTATTAAAATTGTTATGCTGCCATGCTTTGTGATGCTGTAGGTAGTGTAGATAGGCTATCAATGCAGACCTCCTTGGTAGGCCTATTGTCTACACATGCATTTGACATGCAAATGTACTGTACCACTCTCCTGGCATTTCAATTCCATTTTTACAATTCAAACACATTGATAACCTCCCTCTCATCTGGGGTTGGGGGCACCACCACCATTACATCCAAGACACCACACAGTGAAGGTACTTTCATGCGACTCAATCTGATGTGTTGGTCGGCTGTCCAAAAGAACCAGAAATCCATTTGATGCAAAACAGTTATTGTTCTTGATGCTATTTAGCTAAGCTTACTACCGGTATCACTCTTGTGTTCTGTAAGGCATAAAAAAATGGGGGGGGGGGCGCCAGAACTCAAACTCGCCTAGGGCGCCAAATAAGCCAGAACCGGCCCTGACCCCTACCCCTACGCCTTCCCTTTGCCCTTTCAAATGGAGCAATAAGCCATAGGGCTTGAAACGCAACCCCTAAGAGTAGGGATGCCTCTTCACCAATCAGGTGATGCAGCCTCTCTAAGGTTTAAACAATGTTGCTTGTAATTACTCAGATTACAAATTTTAAAAGTGCAACTCTGTTGCACAACCCTCGCACGACTATTCCATGTTAACGTTAATAGCATTTTTTAAATATGTTTTATGGCGAAAAGGACAATTGAACATTGGGACAATGTTAAACTTTATACCATACAATAGTAATCACAACTTAACATTTGTTTATTTTTTATGGATGCCGCCATTTTTTAAAAGGGATTCGCAATGTATTCAGTAAAATTGTGTGTACCCCTTCATTTGGAGTCTACCTCTGGAAAACCTCCGTTTGAAGGGGTATAAATCACTTCTCCTTCTCCTATACCCCTCTGCCTCAACGTGAAATGAGACACCCCGTCCCCTACCCCTACCCATGAACGTGCAAAATGGAGGGGAGGGGGAAAGGCGTGGGGCTAAAAGGGAAAAGAATAGTTTGAGTACGTGTAGAGCTGTGCTGTGTGGTTTTGTATGGTGTCCTGGGTGGTCAGATTGGTGTGCGGTAGTGCAGTGGTAGGGTGGGGCGGACACCCTGCGGCATCTCCCCATGTGAGCGAATGCAATTAGAGCCGATCCCGTCTTTTCACACAGAGCCGAGCCAGATGGACCACAGAGGACTGGAAATGCCCCCCTACCAAGCTAGCAATCACACACACACACACACACACACACACACACACACACACACACACACACACACACACACACACACACACACACACACACACACACACACACACACACCTTCAATGTAGTTCCTTTGAGGCTGGTGGTCTGTAGCTATGAAGGACAAGGGGAACAGGGGCAGGCCTCATAGGGCCTCATAGGGTAGTGGGGGGCAGGGGGCACAACATGCAAATGGAGCCAGGGGTGGACTGGGGTGGGGGACCATGGAGGGTACAAAAAGAGGAGAGAAAAAGAAAGAAATTGAGAGAGTGTGAGAGAAGTGATAGGTGTATTAACTAGAAATAGTGTGGCGTATTATTAACTATGTGTATTAATTTGAAACAGCCTGTCTGTGCATGTGTACAAGAAATAGAGAAATGGAGAAAGCAAAGTAGAGGTAGACAGAGCAGAAAAGGAGAGAGAGAGACAGAGACAGAGACAGAGAGCGAGAAAAGAGGTAGTGTAAAAAAGAAAACAGACTGCCATGTCTCGTGTGGAGCAGCTGCTTCTGCTTCACTGGATGATGATTTCTTTGCAAGTGTCACCAAAGGTCTGTACACAGCAGCATACTGTATGTTTGTATCAAATTTAAAGGAACCTTGAACAGATGTGAAAGGTCTTTGCATCTGAACAAGTATTCACTAACAAGTGCATGCACACTGCACAATTACACACATTTAATGAGCAGGTGCAACAATTTATGCCAGAAAAGAAAAATAATAAATTACTGTTCTTTCATAGACGACATGTATTTTAACAACTACAGCTACCTACACCTGCACATTAGATATTTAAGTTGGAGAGGTGACTTACCTTTTCTTTTTTCTCTCAATTGCTAATAAGTTTCAGGCCACTCTTCAACGAGGTTTGTAAAACTCTAAATTCAGTAAGCACACCATGGACTTGTCCTCCTCACATTTAATACTGTTTTCACACAATAAGCAGTCAGTGGAAGCATTTCTATAATGCTCAATTTTGTACATGAACAAAATCATGTATCTTTAATATGGCATTTTGCAAAAATGGAAAGACTACATCTAACACCTTAGGACAGTATAAATGCCTTTGTATGATATTGGCAGGAGTACAATGGCTAATGCCGGGCATACAATTGTTGCTCAATCGTATGTCAGTCGTGCAATCGTGCGTCTCGCATCGTATCGTGTACATGGGTTAACGACAAGTGATTTCACCTCAAGACCAATTCCTAATCAGCAGGTTCCGATATGGTCATAAGAAAATCAAAATTGTCGATTTGACACTACCTCACACACTGCACTTGTCCACGCACAAAAACTCCACAAATTCACTCCACAAATTCACAGTGCAGAGCATTGCTCTTGAGCACACCCTTGCATCCCCCTCAGGTGCGCATTTCTCTTCTGCATTCTTATAATTTGCAATCGTGGGATAGACAGGTGGATAGACAGAGACAAAGGATCAGGAGGGTCGGCCTAGAGGTATATGTGCTATACAGACATGGACTGTGGCTCAGGGTACGTGACCTCTGTTTCTGGGCCAAGGTGTCGGCGCTGATGACCTTTGAACACTTGACTAGTTGGTGTCAGAGTTGCCAGCAAGGTGGTGCTCTTCTACCGTTATGTTAACCCCTTAGCACAGAGCCTATTTTATAACCTTACGGACACCAACATTGTAATGACTATGTCTTCATCTGTTACTTAAGGCTCTCTGTAATGCTATAGCAATGTTGTTATGGTATGGTTGAGTATTTTCAGCAAATAGTGAATAGGCCGGCTGGTGACCCCATCTGCACTAAGAGGCTACTGGTAATAACAAGCGCATTAAGCTAGATTTATGCTTCGGACGCATAGCCTCTGCGTCCGTCCGTCTTCTGTCTGTGCGAGTCCACGCCTCCCGTGCAGAGGCTCTGCGCCCGTCGTCGAGCGCCTCGAAAAAATTCAAACTATCCGTCGAACGGACACGGAGGACGCAGACAAAAAGGCGCTATGATTGGTCATCTCGCTACTTTATTGTTCTTGTGACAGCGCAATGCCGGTAGTTTGCGAGAGCAAAGCTGTATTCTGTTAAAACCTATATTGGTAACACTTTACTTTACGGATCGCTAATAAGGTGTTAATTTCATAGTAATTTCTCAGTAATTTCTATCTAATTTTATGGTAATAACTGCTTGTTATTAGTAATAACAGCAAAATAACCATATGGTTTTCAGTGCAATTACACTATAATTTCTCATTAATAGCAGCAAAAATAACCATACAGTTTCCAGTGCAATTATGCTGTAGTTTCTAGTTAATAGTAGGCTAATGGAAACAGCTACTGTGTCATCATAGTAGTTAGGTGGTAGGTATGCCAGTAACTAAACGGCAGCAGCCGAAGTAGTTTCCAAGTAATTAGGCTACATCAGGGCCGTAATGTGCAATATTTCCTCTTCCTATGTTATTGCATAGAAACGACCACCAAGCATCCTTGTATTATTTCTGCTTAATTACCTTGTAAACAATTAAGTAGTTATATGGAAATAAGATGGAATCAGGGCCGTAAAATGCATTATCACCTATTCCACTCAATTTTATGGAAATAACATATTTCCATGGCCTTAAAATGTCTTACTTTTTATTTCCACTCAATTACTTAGTTATTATCATTTTTAATACAATATAGACTACTATGAAGTGATTCAAGTACACAGACAAACACATTGTGTGCAAAACTTTATTTATTTTTCCAATCAGTTATGAGATTCATGTTCACTGATGTGAGGTTGTCAATCTGCCACCATCCAGAGGAAGTCCTGTGAACACAAACAAACAAACAAACAGAGAAGTCAACTGCAAGACCGGTTTCACCACCTTTATAATGTTATCAATTCACATGAACACACTGAAATGCAGTAGAACTACCATGTTAAATGCATGTGGTAAATCTTCCTCAGCAGTGGCGTAGGCAGAAAATGTAAATACTGTGGGCCTTTGGAAATTAGTGTGGACCCCTTTTTTCACTTTAATAACAGGACGAAGTACCGAAGTACCTGGCACCGAATAGGCTATCAGGTCCCTATACGATGCTGCTGTGGAGCTTTGCGGAAGCCTGGAGCTTTGTGTAATTGACTCCTTCATACATACATGTACAGTATATTTCAAAGCACAGTGTGCTTTGGATGCATTATTTACTTGAGGCACTGTGCAAAACAACAAAACGTTTTACCATTGACCTCCGCAGTTTCAAGTGCGTGCGTGCGTGTGTGTGAGTGAGTGAGAGAGCGAGCGAGCGAGAGAGAGAGAGAGTGCAGTGCGCGCGAGGGAGAAAGAGTCTTGCAACCATCGGACAAATTTGGCAAGTTATTCACGGTTTTGTAGCTGGATTTCAACAGGCTTTGACTGTGTTGGCATACTGAAAACTGTTCCTCATCGGACGACAGAACTTTAACATAGAGGCGTAGCCTAATTGCAAGAGGCAGACCTATGGACAGAACGATGAGAAATATTTGGTATGACAACGTCATATTTAGGCTACGCATTGGACACTAGCCGTGATACCAAAGTTGCTGATATGCCACCACAGAACTACGTAGGATAATAGCCAATATAAATCCAACATCCTACACATTAAAAGCACAACTGTTGCTCATATAACAAAAGGGGATGCTACAAGTCAAACATCAATCACCACGGTGGGTGAAGGCTGTTCCTGTTCCACACTCACAGGACTCGAGCCCACTATCCCTAGATTAGACTGCCTCACCAAAACAAAGCATTCCCTTAACTGCCAGTAGAAGAAATGATTCACACTTCGTGGTCAAATATTACCTTAATTGCCCTGCACCACTATGATCGTTTTTCTATAGCCAATGTTAGCTTGTGTTTTTTCCATTCTTGGTAGTTTGAAATGAATATCTCCTACCTTGTGCGTGGTGGTAGCCTACATCCATAGTCTATTCCTTAGTATTCCATCGGGTAAAGTCATCCATTAATTGCCATTCTTAGCAAAGAACTGTTGAATGCTTAACTAACTTCTGTGACAGCAGCAACAGCATTTCTGCAAAACATAGCACTGGCTAGCAAAAACCCGCTGCGAGTTCAAGCGATTGTTTACAGTTATGAATGTGCGTTGCTGCTGGCCAATCAAAATTAAGCTGATAAAATAATTCTATCGGGCATGACCAAAAAAGTTCTAAGACAGCCATACTGCATTGAAGCAGGATGTTGACTTACATTGTTAATGGCTGTTTTATTTCGTTCCTTGATTTTTTTCTGTGTCTTTCACTTATTATTATTATTATATATTTTTTTTAACTTGATGCAATTCTGATAGCGTGGGCCAGCTGTCAATCATAGTGGCACTGGTCCACACTGGCCCTTATGTCCCTACGCCACTGTTCCTCAGGCTGACATCGTTGCTGATTTACAAAGGCAAACTCTAGCTAGCACCTAGCTTCAGTCATTGAAAACATGGTGGGCAGAGCTAGCTAGTGGTTTCCATTGTAAAGGTACTTCTGTATGCCGTTTAATTCCCAGAACAAACATAAACCTAACACTAACTCATAAAACATGTTTGCATAAGGCTAAAGTAATTCGACGATTGAAGGTGGATGAAATCAACATCAAGACCATTTTAGCTCACCTTGAAAGTTACCCTGGTTGCTGCCTGCGTGCGAAAGCACTCTGTTGTACGTCTCAAACTCCACCCTTGTGTGTCAGCGTCTCTGCGCCATACTGAAAGCAGAGCGAGCAGCGTACAACTAGAACGAGTGTGCTTGAAGTACAGAAGTATACTGATTGGGACGCTCCTGTTCTGCAGTAACCAAACTTTCGTTGCCTAGCACGCGAGCTAGTTCAACTTCAGTGCAGCAGAGCCAGGCAAGGTAAGCTTCCTGACAACGAACTTTTAATGTAGTTCTAGCTTTAACCTGCTTTCATTTTGTCTCTGAGCATTGAAGGATTTTAACTGTATGCATTGCAAACACGTCTTATCAGCCGTGTTTGTGCTGAAATGGCATACAGAGGTACATTTACAATGGAAACCACTAGCTAGCTCTGCCCACCATGTTTTCAATGACTGAAGCTAGGTGCTAGCTAGAGTTTGCCTTTGTAAATCAGCAATGATGTCAGCCTGAGGAAGATTTACAACGTGCATTTAACATGGTACTGCATTTCAGAAGCAAATTTAGCGATGGTGAATTGATAACATTAAAAAATAAACGTGGTGAAACCGGTCTTGCAGTTGACTTCTCTGTTTGTTTGTTTGTTTGTGTTCACAGGACTTCCTCTGGATGGTGGCAGATTGACAACCTCACATCAGTGAACATGAATCTCATAACTGATTGGAAAAATAAATAAAGTTTTGCACACAATGTGTTTGTCTGTGTACTTGAATCACTTCATATTAGGCTAGTCTATATTGTATTAAAAATGATAATAACTAAGTAATTGAGTGGAAATAAGAAATAAGACATTTTAAGGCCATGAAAATATGTAATTTCCATAAAATTGAGTGGAATAGGTGATAATGCATTTTACGGCCCTGATTCTATCTTATTTCCATATAACTACTCAATTGTTTACAAGGTAATTAAGCAGAAATAATACAAGGATGCTTGGGTGGTCGTTTCTATGCAATAACATAGGAAGAGGAAATATTGCACATTACTGCCCTGATGTAGCCTAATTAGTATGAAACTACTTCGGCTGATACCGTTTAGTTACTGGCATACCTACCACCTAACTACTACAATGACACAGTAGCTGTTTCCATTAGCCTACTATTAACTAGAAACTGCTGCATAATTGCACTGGAAACTCCTATGGTTATTTTTGCTGTTTTTAATGAGAAATTAAAGTGTAATTGCACTGGAAACCATATGGTTATTTTGCTGTTATTTACTAATAACAAACAGTTATTACCATCAAATTAGACTGAAATTACTGAGAATTAACACCTTATTAGCGATCCGTAAAGTAAAGTGTTACCACTATATTAATGCCTTGTGTGTAAATGCGTGTAAATACACTAAGCTACAAGCTAAGTAACAAACAATGCATCACTTGAACACTCGTGGCACAATGCCTGCGGTTTTACTACCGTAGCTTCCTCCACCGTAAACACACATCGGCAGAATCAACTGTCTTTACATGCTTGCATTTTCTGCTCGTGAAAACAGACTGGGTATGTCAAATAATGATACCAGTACATTGCCTTTGCAATTTGTGTGAAAATACCTACCTAACCGGGCTAGAAAGCAACATTGACAGCAGTGCTTACAATGTAGTGAAGGTAATCGCGCAATTTCAAATGTGGCTCGCGACGAGACCTCGGACCTCGCAGATCTCGCAGATGCATGAATACAAAATTGGTTCGTGGCCACTCCCACACGACTTTTGACGAGCACAGTGGCAGAAGTCTAATCTGACCTTAAGGGTAAATGTCCAGGTGGGTCAAAGACGTCCAAAAAGGAACCGTCATTCAGTGTAACGGTACCTTCTGCTGACTGTAACTGTAAGAAACATGACTTTTTTTATTTTATTTTTTTCCAGTGAATTCATGAAAGCCTCGGCTGTCATCCATTCACTTGAAACAATTTAAAAATCATGTTTTTTTTTACAGTTACAGTCTGCAGAAGGTATCCGTTACACTGAATGACAGTTCCTTTTTGGACATTTTTTACCCAGGTCTCTCCTATGCCCTTGTGCCTCATTGATTTTTTTTCCTGAGGGACTGCCTTCCTCCAACAAGAATGAAAGAGCGAGTGAGTGAATTTGGAGCTTCAGATCCTCTTTGAGAATCTGTGCAATTCTGACCAAAGGACATAGAAGGCACTTGTTTCTTTAGAACTACAACTACTAAGTGCTACTAACACGGCTAATTGCAATCAGAGTATTAACTTTGGGTTTTATTAGCGGAAAAGAATGAGTGTGTTTTCGGATTTGAACAAATCTCTATTAAGTCGGAAAATGGGCAAACTGTGCATGACACATTATGCTGTACAGATGCCAAATATGCACACAGGCGCACACGCGCACACACACGCACACGCACGCTTACATACACCACGCATACACACACACACACTGACTAAAGCAACCACCTTAGTGAATCTGTGACAAATGCGTAGCAAATTACAGCCTGGAATGGCAAATTAGTCTCGCAGACAAAATTGTAATCTCATCAGTGCTGGGGGCAGTCCAGGCAGCCTTTGATCGTCTATGCCATCTTAATTGCTGTGGCAGTGGCAACCAACTGATATCTTCCGAAAAAAAGGGAAACAAAACACAAAAGAATTTCGCATAGTTTGGCCCTTAACCATCTCTGAACTTTTTCTTTTCTCTTCTTCTTCTCTTCCTCATGTCACCACATCCTCCCTTCTCTCATTGCGTGCCTTCTTCTTCACAGAGAAATATTTTTGGTGCTTTCTCACATCCCAAGGCACTGCACAAAAAGTACAGAGCACAACAACTTTTTTATATTCACAGTTAAAGCTTTTTTTTCTTCATCTCTTCTCATTCCATCCCCCACCTCCCCTCTCCCTCTCTCCATCACCCACCCGAATCTGCCCTTCCTCTAATTTCTGTTTTTTAAAAATCTTTTTCAACCATGGAGCACTTCCCCCCATTTGATATGCAAAAGGCAGAGGCAGGCAGAGTCGCCGGTGCTCTGTGTGTAACCAACCCCTGGAGTTCAGGTGCAGAGATGAGGATCAAAATGTCACTCCTCAATTATTTGAAACGGAATTGAGGACCTGCTCAACGAAAAAGGAAAAAAAAAGAGGAAAAAGAGGTAAGAGAGAAGGCAAAGGTTGGGCAGAGCTCTTCTGTAAATTATCATCAAAAGAGACAGGGAGCTTTGTGTCCTTGATGTTGAGCAGCTGATTGCCACTTATACCAACACGCACGCGCGTGCGCGCGCACACACACACACACACACACACACACACACACACACACACACACACACAGTCTTCACCACCCACTCCCTTGTCAACTGCAGGTGCTGGAGGGCCAGAGGAGCTCAATATTAGGTGAATGATTCATCTCTGACGTGTTGAAGCCATGAAATGATAATGACACAAAGGGAAGGGGGAATAGGTGGCCTTATACAAGCACATACAGTACTGTAGCTACTGAGGCAATGGAGGTGGAGATGATGGAGATGTTGCTGGATTCAGTCTTTCATCTCTGACACCTCAGAGTAAGTGGGCAAGTAAACATTTGTTTCTCCAATTTTACATCACATGTGTACATTAATAGATGCATGACAGAAGACTTTTGAAAATGAATGAGGTGTACAAAAAATAGGGCTGGGACACTAATGCATTCATTTCGATTAATTAATCACACAAAAATTAATGTGATTAAAAAAACTAATTTTAATCGCTCTATAATATAACTACATAGTTCTGGATTAGACCAGTGTGGAGGGTAGCATTTCGCCTCATGGTGAACAGTCTGCTGAAATTGAGAAGAGTTCTCTCTTCTTTTAAAAATGAACAATATTTTTAGATTAAGCCTATTTATTGTCATTATTCAAAAAAAAATACTTTTCACTATTTACAAGTTACATATTTAAATGTGATTAAAATGTGATGAATTCAATTAATTAATTTGAAAGCCTATAGATTCATTTGAATAAAAATGTTAATCGAGTCCCAGCCCTAAAAAAAGTATCAATCATTTCTCCTGGAAAGAGGCAGTTCACACATGATGATGCTTCATTCACACCTGACTTTTAACAGACTGGCAGTCATCCTTTCCACCTAATGCATATCAGGTTCTATAGTGGGGATAAGACAGAAATACATTTATCATTCCCCCTGAATCGATGTTGAACGTTACAGTTTTTTTCTGGTCGGACATTAAAGCACATTTTTGTAACTTTGGCTGCTTTTGCTGAACTCTCCACCCAGATGCACAAACCTAGTAGGGTATAATGAAATTACCCAAACAAACAGCACCAAAACTGTTGGGCACTTAAGTTGCAATTTACAACACTCACTTTCCAAAATGTAACAAAACAATACATTGTGCAGTACTCATTTTACATAACTGTGAACACAACTCACTGCTTTACAAACTGTTTCCAAATGATGAACACACTCCTAGACTCCCATGTGTTTTTTAATAGAGAAACCAAGAGGGACAGTGTTTTTTTACTGTCTGTGTCTAGTTGCAGCAATGTGTGCTATGCAATGTATCTATACCGTTTTGGTTGTTACATTTAGTGCAGCAAATACCTCAAACAATCTTTCACTTGGTGATGCAAGCATCAAATTTGGTTCAGAGGTGCTTCAGACCCTACCCTTTTAGAAAAGGTCGCTATCCAGGTGAAAAAACAAAATGGCGGCCATTTTCCAAGATGGCCGCCAATTGAACTGCTTTTAAATGGCTTTTATGTATATTTTGATTGACTGATCATATTTTGAATATCTATGTATGGAAATATATTATATTGAGCATGGAAAATTCAATGATACACACAATATTGACAATTATAGTATTTTCATAATTACATGTAAATAAACTAACACTCACTGAATGATTCTAAATATTACAAAAACAGAAGTAGGCCTATAATGATTACATGTTTGTTGTTTGGGTAGGAAAACTCTCTGATGCACATGTTGGATTAGTTATTTTTAGTCCTCCACATTTGCAGGAACATAACTGTGTACAGTTGAGGCTAAAGCAATACATTAGCATCTTCCTCGGCAGTCAGTCTTGCATCTACATTTTGTCAGTTGCTGGCAACTCTCCGCAATTGTAGGAAGCTTTGACCAGAGAACTTTCCAGGCCTCACCATATTTTTGCCACCCCCAGTTGGCAGGGCTTTCAATTTGCATTTTGCACACAGTAGCTCGGCCCCATATACAGGCAGTTTGGCAGCGGACCGTTTAACATGATGGACAAGGGATGCACTTGTCGGTGGAATGGCATCATAGTATCTTTGTTTCCGAGCAAACAAGTCCAGTCTTAACCTCATCAACCTTGTCTGTTGTGCTGTTCTTGTCATACATATTGATGACAAACCTCTCAAGAAGGTTCAGGTCAGTATCTTCAATTACTTCTGGGTATGAATTGAGCTTTTTAAAGACATGAGTCACTTCAGGGCAGACGTCCCATGCTGTTTTCTTGCCTTTGCTATGGAAAGCTTATACAACATCACAGCCAGTGAAAGAATGGAAGGACATCATGCTTTTGGATTTCTCTGGCCCAAGATTCAACACAATGTCATGAATTGGCAGCCACCTGATGGAATGACCATGGCCGAATTCGATCCACATCATCTCTAATCCTGCATACTGGAGAATTTCTTTACATGCACAGGCCATACAAAGACTTGAAATTACGTTTATTACTTTCCCATGCAGACATAGACATATACTTTAGGTGTGGACTTAGGCAATTAGACATAGACAGTACACATGCATTACACCTAGAGTACCTATACAATACCCTTACAAACATATAAAGTGCAAGACTGGGCAACAGCAGACATGCATAGAACATGTATTAAGAAGAGGTATTGTTGTGCATTTTCAGTTATGTCCTATTGTGACGATTCTGATATGGTGATAGTAGCATTGTGAAATAATAATACATATAAAGTAAGCAATTGTAATGTGCAATATTTACAACTATAGTTGGTAGCTAGTTTTCCAGTGCAGTCATTAAGTAACAGGCATGAAGCAGCAGCAACATGTGTGTGCATGTTTGTGTGTGCTTTTGAGTTAGTTCAGTGTTGTGTGTGTGTGTGTGTGTTTTGAGTTAGTGCAAGTAGAATGTGCAATCACAATTCAGTGTTGAGGGGGGGGACTATCAGGGATAGGAGGGCGGGTTAAGAGTTCAGCATCCTGATTGCTTTGGTGTATGAAGGTCTTTGTCAGCCTGGTGGTATGGGAGACTGAACAATTTGTGTGCAGGGTGACTTATGTCCTTGGTGATCATCAGTGCTTTTTGGGTGGGGCGGGTGGTGTAAATGTATTGCAGGGAGGGAGTGGCGCACCAATGATCTTCTACGCTGTATTCACAATGCACTGGAGTGTCTTCCCGTTTTGCTCTGTGCAACCTCCTCCTCACACTGTGTCACACAGCTGGCCAGGATGCTCTTGATGAATGCTGTCATGATGGAGGGTGTAGCACTTGCCTTCTTCAGTTTGCACAAAAAGTAGAGGCGCTGTTGGGCCTTCTTCGCCAGTGATGATGTGTTTGTGGTCCAAGAGAGGTCGTCGCTAATGTGCACTCCAAGGAATTTTGTGCTGCTCACTCTCTCCACAACATCATTGTCGATGGTCAGTGGTAGCAGTTGTTTTTGGCCCCTCTGAAAGTTGACAACAATCTCCTTGGTCTTGTTGACATTCAGCAGGAGGTTGTTGCCCTTGCACCATCTGGCCAGCAAGTCTACTTCTTCTCTGTAGTGAGTCTCGTCACTCTTAGTGATGAGGCCCACTAGTGTTATATCGTACGCAAACTTCATCAGATGGTTAGTGCTGTGGGTCGTTGTGCAGTCATGTGTCAGCAGTGTGAACAGCAGGGGGCTGAGCACACAACCTTGCGGGGCCCCCGTGCTCAGGGTCAGGGTGATTGAGGTGTTGTTCCCGACACGTACTGCAGCTCAATGAATTTTTAGAAGACATCTTGTGTAATACGGTTAAAGGCCGGGGGTCTATCCTTTTACCACCCAACCGTTCAAATTATCAAAGCTAATTGAGATATGGGACACAACAAGGTTAAGTCATCTTCTGCCCTAGCCGGGCTCCGCCCTACTGGTGACGCAACGCCTTCGGCTCAGCTACACACAGTAGGGCCAGGAGCTTGCTCTCTCCCGCTACAGCGGGATCTCCACCCACTTTGTCTGGAACCAATTAACTGTGCATTTCCAACCATCCTGGGTAGAGATGTGTTCAAGGCAGTGACGTGGTTTAAGCAGAGACGTTCTATTGGGCTAAGAAATGTTTGGTTTAAACTTCGGCACAGCCCTCAACCAGTAGCAAGCCGAGGGAGGCGGGTTAACCAGGCCATGGAATCAAAGTTCATCCTGTATGGAAACGCTAATCGTTATAGTCCTGGTCAGACCAGAAAACGTGATCTGAAGTCTATGAAAATCAGGCAACTTCTGCCTTACACCCAGCCCGATCGTTCATCCAGTGTCATTTAAGTCCCGTGCAATCTGTACACTATCCAGGTAACTGAAGCCCTGTTACCCTTGGCTCGGCTCTCCCACGCTGGCACATCCTGTCAATTCAGGTGCGGCTATCTAACTAAATTTCTAACTACACTAACTACATTTCTAATTAAGCTATATACAGGGTCTTATTGGATAGCATATGGGAGACTATAAATACTAACAACTAAAGTGAGTATACTAAAGAGTTAGTAAACTACAACTACAGCTATTGTACCACAAGCCGACACTGAACCCCATGCTGAGTCTCACAGCAGTGATGTCACCAGTGTACCCTGGTTGTGCTATAACATCACTCTAATACAGAATGTAAACAAAATTGTTTTCACGACATTGTATTCCAACAGTGATGGCAAGGTTAATAGGCCTATGCATTATTGAATACCTGCTATCGGACAGCTGTATGTCATAAATGTGCATTTTCAGTCATGTAAGGGCTGCCATTTTGAAAAGTGGTGGCCATTTTGTGATGAAATAATGATACTATGAAGTTGTCCTGGTCAGAATGCATACATTTTAATATTTCCATCACTCAGATATCTTGATTACTTGGCATTCTAAGACGAAAACAGCTTTTTTCACCTTTAATGAGGCGGCCATCTTGAAAAATGGCCGCCATCTTGTTTTTTCACCTGGATAGCGACCTTTTCTAAATGGGTAGGGTCTAAAGCACCTCTGAACCAAATTTGATGCTTGCATCACCAAGTGAAAGATTCTTATGGAATATTGACTTAATAAGCCTCACTAATTTGTGTGTAGAGTAAAAAAAAAAACACAGGTTAAGTTACAAAAAAGAGCTTTAGCGATGAGAAAAAAATGTAATACCAATCTGTATTGTGGCAGTACCAAATAATAGAAATTGGAAAGTAGTAGTAGCTACAGTTAATGGAAAGATCTGATCCTCACTATATGGAGGACAAATATGATGGATTGTACACACATTCAGAAATACAATGATTTTACCTGAGACATGTTAGTACAGGGGCAAAAAACAATAGCAGAATCACATTTTTAATTATTTAAACTGTGTTAAATTGTTTAAACTTTCAATTGTCCACCTTTGTTAAGGTGAGCCAGCTGTGTGCTGTGAGGGTCTTTTCTCCGAGCGACTGCGGGAGTTAGTCTACTTTGTGATCCCCCTTGAGAGGTCCTCAATATATCATGCATAGCAAATTAGCCACTGGGATCACTTCAAACCCTGCAGAGACTGCGGTAAATTATATTGAATTATTATATAAGGTTTATTATATTACAAACGTATCCCTCGCAATCTGCACTAAAGAAGGGCTAATGAGATCTCAGGCATAGGAAAACATCTCCCAAGATGCTTCTTAATTTAATTTAGTTACCCATAAACCCCAGCTTCATACGGGTGGCTTTGTTGTCAACAGAACTAGTTTGCACAGACACAAGGAGGAAAGCTTACACTACAGATCTTATTTTAAAAGGTCCACCGTTTTCCCTGGGAAAATCTGCATTTCAGTACCTTGAAATCGGCTGGTATGCAGATGTGCTTTCCTTAGTAACCTGTGTCTGTTTTAAACTCTATCCATGCATGAAAAGCTAATGGTGAATCCATGAGCATATGACAGTCCTTGATGAATACATTGAATGCGTCTCTAATGGGAAATGAGAAATGGGAGCCATACTACAGTATAAAGACCAATATCAACTCCCCAGCTACACTCTATCCGCTCCCAATGCACAGATAAATTACAGGTACCGGTACTGTAAGTGTGTGTGTGTATGCGTGTGTGTGTGTGCGTGCGTGCGTGCGTACGGCGTGCGTGTGTGCGTGCGTGTGTGTGTGCGTGCGTGTGTGTGTGTGTGTACATGTATAGTATGTGTGTGGCCCAAAGCCTAAAACCTATGGAGCAGGGATCTGTGTTGTTATGCTGCTTTGAATCATTCAAATTCTATTAAGTGACATCGGTTGGCTGATATGATGAGCCCTTTGGCCTACACTGAGAGTGTTTTTCCCCCAGGCTGATGCTAAGCAATGAGGGGCAATATGCATGAGTGTGTGTGCGTATGCATTTGTGCATGTACGTACTGTATATGTGTATCTGCACATTTGCGTGTAGGTGTACATGTGGGTGCACGCACGTGCATTTCTCTGTGTGTGTGTTTCTGTAACCCCTGACATTTCAGAGCAGTGACAAGATGGCCCGGTACACTGAGCAAGTGTCTGAAGACTTCATTGTGGCGCCATTGGTTTCATTGTAACAGCATGAGATGGAGGAAGAAAGATGTTCTTAGAAAATAAAGACACTGTTGGCAGCTGTGGACCAGGAAATCGTTTGGTTGTTTGGTATCACCAGATTGAAGGCTTGAGAATACAAAAGCTGTAGGAAGCATGTGGATGAGGGAGTACATAGGAGTCTATGCAAATTCAAAAGCCAATTCATCCTCCGTCAACTGTAGCCAGACATACACCCGCACCACACACACACACACACACACACACACACACACACACACACACACACACACACACACACACACACACACACACACACACACACACACACACACACACACACACACACACACACACACACACACACACACACACACTATAACCACAACAGCACAAAGGTACTTCAGTTTGGGCAAACAGGTGTGAGGACAAAAGGAATTGTGAGTCAGCCCTTTGGTTAAACTCCTCGTGTGTGTGTGTGTGTGTGTGTGTGTGTGTGTGTGTGTGTGTGTGTGTGTGTGTGTGTGTGTGTGTGTGTGTGTGTGTGTGTGTGTGTGTGGCTATGTGTGTGTGTGTGTGCCTGTGTGGCCCTCTCCCTGACATGGAAGTCACTGAATGTGTTTGCTGCATCACAAGCCTGAATAATTTGTTAGTTGGCAGATGTCCACTGGCCTAAATCCATCTAAGCCAT
>NC_085880.1:6915872-7040872 GCF_034702125.1 Engraulis encrasicolus | reverse complement strand
ACGTAGTGTAGGTGTGGGTATAGACCCAAACTGAACCTTTGGGTATACTGTAGTTGCATTGCATGTCTGCAATGTGTCTGCCTTGAAAATACTACCAAACCATGTACAGTACAGTACTCACATACTGTGCATGCACGCACGCACGCACGCACGCACGCACGCATGTGCGTAAACACACACACATACACACACAGTTCCCTGCACTCTGTATTAGCAAATGATCCATTATTCATGAATTGTGAAGAAGGGTTAATGATTCACACACCGCGTATGGAGGAGGATGGAGTGCTTACTTCTCGTCAGAGTCAGAGTCAGAGTCAAGGATCCAAGATCAGGCAGTCAGGCAGGCAATCAGCATGGGGCACACATGCACAATGTGTCAATGCAGAGTGATGCCAAATGAGGCTCTTAGGAATGCCAAGCATTCACGGGAGTGAGGAGCCCAGAGAACAGAGGCCAATGGACATGGCCAAGGCTAGAAATGTTAGGAGGAGGCAGGAGGTGCGCGGGGGCCAGCGAAAGTGCATAAAAGAGAGAAAAACAAAATGCATCTTTCATCAAAAGAGCTTTTTGTACTCAATACCATTCCGGGAAGAACAAAACAGGGGGAGAAGAAGAGGGAAAGGAGTGAGAGAGAGAGATAGAGAGAGAAATAGAGAGAGAGAGAGAGAGAGAGAAGGAAAGAGAGAGAGAGAGAGGAATGAGAAGAGGAATGAGAGAACAGAATGAAGGAATATATTGCAGGGGAGAGGGTGTTGTTCAGGAGGATAGTGGGGAGGGTTGCATGGGGAAGAGAAGAACATGCAGTTAATTACATCCAATTTTGTTCAGCATGCCGAGACGACCACCTTGCGCAAGACATCAAAAGGTCCTATTAACATCGGAGGGATAAACATTACATGGGATTGATTTGGGGAGCCCTTCTGGAGAACTCATTTCCTGCAGGTTAAACCCCAAACCTCTCGCTGTTGATCAAGCTGCAATAGCTACGTGGCTCAGTTGTCAGAGCATGGGAGACAGAAAGACAGACAGACAAACAGACTGGTACGTAGACTGACAAGGTGAGAGAAGTAGCTCAAACATCTCCAAAAGCTGTCTGAGATAATCTGAATTTGCTCCAGGCTTTTAATTATAGAATTATTTTTGCCATTCAATTCCCCGTTTTTGCCATGTTTTGCATATATTGTAAAACCACTTCTTATCACTACACATGCATGTGACGTGGTGTCTCCACAGTACGTGCAAAACTACAGCATACAAGACACCACAGCACAAGTCGAACTATTGGAGAGATAATGCATGTCAAATAGCAGCAGTCTGGACAGCACCTGATAAAGCAAACTACATGCAAGATTGAAAGATCTGAAAGATTGGGACATAAAAGCTTTTGAAAAAATGATCTGCCGTCGAATTGTACAGAATAATTTTTAATCTTGTTAACACTCCTCTCCACATTTGGCAGGCATGTTATCCTTAATTCCTTACTTCGGAACCTAGGCTTACCTAGGTAATTTTAACAGAATTTGCTGCCCATAGGTACAGCAAACCGTAGCCTAGGCCCCGTGCCATATTAATCTGGCCCTGGTTTCAGTACGTGCCAAACTACAGTAAATGTACTGTAAGGGAACATTAGTGATGATAGATTTCAATTATAATTTCAGGCGTAGTCTGACATTCAAAGTAGACACGCAGCAAAATCACAGCATGAATTCATCCAGTGTGTAAAACAGTGTCATTAAGCAACCCATTAAGAGTAATCGGAATGGTGCAGATATTAAGAATTGGGCTCTAAGTTCTGAAAGTGACAAATTGCCATTAGCAAAGGATAGCACAAAACAGTGATTATGCACTAAACTACCACGTTCTCAACCCTCAGCTGCCACTGACAATCTCTGAAGCCCAAAACAAGCACCATCCAAATAAGCAATGAGGAAATGAATGAGAAAATTAATCCATTATCGCACCACAAAACACTTCGGGAAGACTGATGACTTTGGGAATTCAAATGTGACCTATGTGATTGGCGGTTCGTCTTCATAAATACTGTTGAAGGCCAAGAAAGGCAAGAGGGAGTGTGGGGAAGAGTGTGCATAGCGCTTTTATAATAATGTGACAATTTGTGAGCAATATTTTTAAAACATTTATATTGGATAATTATTTGCCATCTGTTACCCTAAATATTGTTGTGTTCCCCTCTCAAATCATGATTAGCTAAATGTGCATATCATGCTTTGCATTAATTATAATAAATAGCTATAAAAACGGCTCACAGTGCTCAATCATCCGATTAAATAGGGAGATGGGGAGTTACAAAACTGTGAGGAGTCATTAGGCAAGATCTGTTGAAGGGTTTTAGGATTTAGGATGAGATACTGAATGACCGAAAGAAGCATCCACAGTTTATTTTGTGTGTGCCTCTCTTATTTTTACTATAGCCTATTATTCAATCACAATATTAAGTACTATACGGTATATGCCAGTTTTTCCATAATTCACACACATTATCGCCTCTGACACATTACCAGTGTTGAACAGATGATGGGTTTTGACAACAAGGACTATTAAGTTAGACAAAGTTATATAACAGTAGTGTGTTGCGGACTACTAAGAAAACACTTTCCAATTTTCTTTCTGAGGTGAGTTAAAGCCTAAAGTCCTTCCCTTCCTTCTTCTCTTCAGAACACGAAAGCCTCAAATGCTGAAAGACAGAATTGCTTTTACAGGGGGCTTTCTTTTAAAAAAAAAAAAGTATGGACAGGCTGGAATTCGATTAAGATGAATTCAAGGCAAGGCTGCCAGGCAAGCAATTTTCGCAGGAGGTATGTAGGAGGTAGCAACTGTTCCCTTCCATCATCCTCTTCCTCCGCACAGCAGTCCTAAAGACTTGGAAAGGAGGAAGTGCCAGTGGGTGACAGAGTGCTTTCTCTTACTCCACATCACATTTTCTAACCCAGAGAGAGAAAAGGAAAATATCTCTTTACTACAAATGGCACCTTCGACTCACTAAAGCTCTTGAGTGGGGTTTTCTGTTTTCTCTACAACACATTCTCAAATTGGGAAAAAACGAAAGAAAGAAACAAAGAAAGAAAGAAAGAAAGAAAGAAAGAAAGAAAGAAAGGAATGAAGGAAGGAAGGAAGGAAGAAAGAAACAAGGTACATGTAAGTAAGAAAGAACGACCAATGGACAAACAGGCCATTGTCTAATAAATACATTGGTGAAAGAAAGCTGACTGTCAATAAAATGTCCTTCATATCATTCAAATAATTGAATCAAATCCAAAACAGACACAATTCGTCAAAAGGCCATCGTTAGCATCAAGTATCTATTGTTCTTTTTATGCACCCCGAGACTTAGATAGAGCAGCTGCAGCACATCCAGATTTCCACCTCATTTTTGCTGAAGGGTCATTAATAAAATAACTAATTCCTTCCTGAGCATTCATGCCAGGAGGAGCGTCTGGATATTTTGTCGTTCATTTGCAATTATGATGCATCCCAGTTGGCCCCATTTACCCAGCCAGGTCCTCTCAGAGGTCTGCTGGAGCAGGTGCCGTGTCAATATGAGCTCAGCTAACCGTTGAGCCGAGCTACTGTACCAAGACATTACACTGCATTACAATAGCAGCCTAGGTAGGGTTCGGTTTTGGGCAACGTTAACAACCAGGGCAGTAATGAGACATATTTTAATACCGGGGTCAAATACTGCGCAGCTGCAGAATACAGTACTTAGAATGCTTCAAAATCTTTAGTCAAACTCTTAAGTTTGTTTGTATAGACTGAATTGATCATAGATCAATTTTACATTTCTGGAAAAACATACAGAGGACATGACCTCCGTGTCCTCAATGGTGGTTACGGCCATGTTAACAACATTTTGGTACTGTAACTCATTTACACAAAACAGCCCATCTTGATAGAACACCGGGGCTGCTGGGTAATAATCACAGGCTGGGTGGAGGAAACTTGCAGAGGATGAACAGAAGGATGAGAAGGAAGATGAGGAGGAGGAGGAAGAGAAGAAGGAAGAGGAGGAGGATAAGGAGGAAGAGGAGGAGGATAAGGAGGATTAAGAGGAGGATGTCAAGTACCTGTGATTAGCATGTTGGCAAAGGAGCCAGAGAAGCATGCTCTTAAGCGCACTTAGATATTCAAACACACACACACACACACACACACACACACACACACACACACACACACACACACACACACACACACACACACACACACACACACACACACACACACACACACACACACACACACACACACACACACAGACATATTATTCCTGCTCCTCAACATGATACAACAATGATTTGAAAAGGTCATCTTTCACTGCCAAAGGATACATCATCCTCTGTGTCTAATACGGATGTTCTGTCGGTCCCTAAATGGACGATTCATCACTTTTCCGCCGCATTACCGCTGCATAGCAGATGATGAGGGACGATAAGGGTTATACATTTTTACCCTCCGCCACTGCCGTTTGTCCTGTAGAGAAGATAGAGGGAACGCGTCCCACCGTTCCCCTTTGGCTGCGGGCTTATCTCTCCCCTAAATCCTGTCCACTTTATTAACCTCCTGACAGGCTTCAAAGAGTCAGATATCATGCAGGGGATAGCAGATTCAATGATGGAAGCCATGTGGTGTCTATGTGTAGGCTATATAGTATGTGTGTGGAGTGAAGGGAGAAGGCTGTGTGCGTGTGCGTGTGTGTGTTCTGTTTGCTTTTAATTTGACCTCTGTGTGGTGGTGAGTAGCAAACTTTTTTTTTTTTTTAAGTCACTGTTAAATGCGTTAGGCCCACGCATTCCCTCAAACACATGCATGCACAGGCACACACAGTCATCTCACATCACCCTCCCTCCTTTCTCATGTTCCAATACACTCCTATCCTTTCCCATTCTCTCTGTGGTGTAGTCTACTTTTTTATGGTGGGTAAACTGTATATTTGAGCATTTTTTGAAGTGGGTATACTGTATATATTTGTGCCATTCAAAACAATGGATCAATCAATTTTAAGTGAGTATACTGAAATCCCTGAAATTTAGAAGTGGGTATTCTCCGTACCCGCGTTCTACGTAGACTACACCACTGCATTCTCTCCTCTTTTCTCTTTTCTTCTCCTCCCCTCGTCTCTTCTCCTGTTTGCTCCTGTTCTCTCTCATGCTCTCTTCACATCCCATCTCCATCCCTCTCATCTTCTCATCTCCTCTGCTCGTCCATCCGCTTTGGTTTTCATCTTTTCCCCTCTAATTCTCTTGGCAGTGGAGGAGACCCCCTTTTTGTGCCAAGCCGAGAGATGCCACGAGTCATCAGATCACATTACAAGCCCGAGGTCCATTACTCATCTCATATAGATTTGGCTTCTGATTACAATCTTAATGCACACTGTTAATGCAAGCGACTCCATTTCATCACTGGCTGGTAGCATTCCAGTTATAATGAGCATTGTTACAAATCCTATGACAAGTTGCTAAAGGTTGAAAGTGTTGCAATTCATATTGGCAGGAGTGAAAGAAGTTTTTGTGTCTTACTGTCCTTCCCACCCCAACACACACACATGCACGCACGCACGCACGCACGCACGCACGCACGCACGCACGCACGCACGCACACACACACACACACACACACCTGTCTACGCACTGGCCTACTTTCACCACTGACATGAGGTTACTACCACACCTGTCATTATCTCTCTCTCTCTCTCTCTCTCTCTCTCTCTCTCTCTCTCTCTCTCTCTCTCTCTCTGCTACTGCCATAATTGGAAGTGGCCCTGCATGGCTTGCATAAATTGTCAGCCTACATTACAATTATTTCTCTTTTTTTCTAGATGAACTCCTGCACACATCACAGAATTAATCAATCCCCTTCTAATTTGATGAAAAAAAAAAGAATGAATAATGAAACAAACAAAAAACAAAGGATGCATTCATGGCTAATGACCATGTTAGAATGAACCTGAAGAGCATTTAAATAAGAAGACGTTAAACAAAATGAATGACTCATTCAGGGGGTTGTGTTGGTGAGAGAAAAGAGAATGAGTAAAAACCCTTGGCTTTTCCATGCTGATCTTTTTTCACCTAAACCCTTAAAGGGACACTGTGTGAGATTTTTAGTTGTTTATTTCCAGAATTCATGCTGCCCATTCACTAATGTTACCTTTTTCATGAATACTTACCACCACCATCAAATTCTAAGTATTCACTATGACTGGAAAAATGGCACTTTTCATACATGAAGAGGGGGATCTTCTCCATGGTCCGCCATTTTGAATTTCCAAAAATAGCCATTTTTAGCTGCAAAAATGACTGTACTTGGACCACACTAGAAAATATTTGTTTAATACTTAGTAAACTTTCATGTAAAGATGAAAATTGGCAATAGGCAGCCCAGTTTCAATGAGCAGCATAGTTGCAGTACCCTTTTTGACAATTTCCTGAACAGTGTCCCTTTAAATCTTCAGGGATGGTAGAACAATAATAATGAAAAACTCACACTTAATGTCACAGGTCAGATTTGATTTCATCCGTGCTTCGTTTCATATAAGCAGCATACACCTGTACACAAGAGTCTAGACTAGACTCCTGGTCCAGATATAGAGCCGCTGTTTTTTGTAGATGAATTTCCTGTGTATGACTTTGATGGAAGCGAGAAGAAGAGAGTTTGAATTGACCGTATCTTTTGGTTTGCAGATGTGGTCAAAGTAGGAATAAATGTACGGTGTAATTACAACACTAGCATATGATATTATACCAGCATTGTGGCTTTAAAAAAATCTAAAAACCTAAAAAAAGAAATCCCCAAATTTGATCCAACCCCATCATCACAGAGTCAGGTACATAGCTCTATAGTAATAATTAAGCGTATGGACTAGTTCCAGTTGGAAAGAAACTATGACAGGTTTTGTTTTTCTTTGCCACTGTTGTTGATTTGAAAGAGGGAGGGTTATAGATAGAGCAACAGAGAGAGAACATTTCCTCGTTCATTGGCGTCTCAGCATCACACCTGCTGTATGGCACAGACTATCTGTAAACACTGACTTTCCTCCTCAGAGCAGATGGCAACAACAGACACCACAACACTCTGTTGCTGATCCTGTGCAGAATTGTGCAGTCATTATGAGTGCTGTTCATTATTTTACTTTGTATTCATTTATTTATTAGCTGTATATAACTTTTCATAGTGTGTGTGTGTACATGTGTGTGTGCGTGCGCGTGTGTGGTGAGAGAGAGAGAGAGAGAGAGAGAGAGAGAGAGAGAGAGAGAGAGAGAGAGAGAGAGAGAGAGAGAGAGAGAGGTGTTCCTATGTCTAGATCCACAGTACGTGTGTATGAACACACAAATATAGTCAGTGATGGTGGCATTGTCAAGCAGTTAGTAGACCTCTTTCTCTGCCGCTCATAAAGACAGGAGAGATGACACAGTTCTGAGAAAGGGGAGACTGGAGGGACGGAGGTGCAATAGTATGGAGGTGTGATCGAAGGTGTGATCGCCTAATTTCAGGAATTTGACAGTGGCAAGCAGAGTTAACACTGCTGTCAACAGTTAGTTGTCCTTCTTTCATAAATTATGATGATGTATCCAATTTAATTTTGTCTCAGAATTTAACCTCTATGGGGCCCTGCAGCAACTTGTAGTAAATAGAGGCCCTGAGCCAACTTAATATGGCCCTAGGGGCAAAGAGAGAGTAATTTCTCCTTCTATTACTCTAATTTCTGCCCGGCTCTTCCCTTCATGCTCAGATTAATACCTGCGTGCAATGCCCGTTACCGCCATCACTATCCACAATCAGATTCCAATGGTGCCGAGCTCTCATTTTGTTTTGCTTTGTGGACTAACATGGTTGTTATTTCCCTCAATATTTCTGTATTCTTCTATATTTCTGCTTGTCATCTGAAAAATGGTGAGAAGGGCTCAAATGCACTTATATCTGTAATAGAGATTCAGATTGTTCACTGATAGTTAAAGTTGTTCTGTGATGGGCTCTTAGGCAAGCCTATAATATAAAAACTGATACAGAAGGACTACTGTTATCTGTATGGTGACAAGACTTGTTATACCATAGTTTTTAATATGGTTCATTCAGACAAAAGACACAAAAACACAAGGATGTGGCACAGGAGCTAATATGACCTATTGCTGTGCTCAACACTCAGAGAGTAGGATCAACTAGATGTGAAGTTACGCCATAGGCATAGGTCTGCGAAGGCAGGTATTGTACATCAGATAATGTCCGTCATTTCAGTCAATGGTACAAAGAAAAGGTCCCATACACTCACTGTCTTCATTTGCAAAGGTGAATTGGAACGTTCCGGTGAACAGACCATCATCTGCCAACTTAAGTAAAACTTTGCATGCCAACACACAAACAAAGGCAGTAGTGAGTGTTACTTCAGGATCTGATACACGAGCTGTCAGATACATTTACTTGATATACCTGACATACAGTCAGAACATCATCTCTCAAACAATTATTACAATGATGATATTCATTAATATATTTCCAGATCATGAAAATGGTCTAAACATGGCTTCACACAAAACAGCTGGCTAGTGTCTTCTACCTATATGTCTTCTACCTATACCAGAGATTCTTTAAGTATGTAGAGATATGCCAACAAAATAGGTTTCTATGGGCACCTAACATGACCAGGTTCCGGTCTGCCTAAAGGGGGGTGTCATAATACTCCTAGAATGAATAGAGCAGTCCTTAGGTCTGCCTAAAGGGGGATTTCCCCCCTCCCCCTTGCAATAATAGAACCCGAAAACAATGGGCCAATGGAACCCCTCTGTCTCTACTCTCTCTGCCTACACTAGTGGTGAAGTATTAGTTAAAAGCAGACGAATGATGTGCACTCAGTATCACATTATAGTTCTACCTGAAAGTCAAACGTTTTTAATTTGATTAAGATTTAAGTGTGAAGCAACAGAGGTCATGAGAGTTTAAATTTACAGTGACATGACACCTGTCAGCTCACCTGATCTCCTGGGATCTTCATTGCCCAAGTTTTTAGAGAGAGAGAGAGAGAGAGATACATAGAAAGATAGAGAGAGAGAGAGAGAGAGAGAGAGAGAGAGAGAGAGAGAGAGAGACAGAGGAAAAGACGTCACAGAGAAACGACACACAGACAGACAGACAGACACACACACACACACACACACACACACACACACACACACACACACACACACACACACACACACACCTCATATCCATTCCTCCGGCCCCTCTCTGCTGTCTCCAGAGTATATCTCATGTGCGTTGCAGACGCAGCCGGAGGGCCAGATGGTGTGTGTTACACTTGTTTCCCTGTTGCTGCGTCTGGTGTTTATACGCCACGGCCAGACACACACGGCCACATCCCTCCCAGCTGCCCAGCACGGTTTCCACATCGGAGCACAGAGACGCACAGACAGTCAGGAAAGGATGGAGGCAACTGTATGAAAGGCAGAAAGAAAGAAAGAAAGACAGAAAGAAAAACTAAGAAGACAAAAAGAGAAAAAAGAAAAAGTGAAGGAAGGAAGACATAAAGGAAAGAAGAGCAAGAAGGTGGGTGAGGAGAGACATGAAACAAATGTCACCTATTAGATTATTGTCAGCGCCCAGACATCGGATCTCATTTCCTTCTCCCTCCCTCTCTCTCTCTCTCTCTCTCTCTCTCTCTCTCTCTCTCTCTCTCTCTCTCTCTCTCTCCTGCGCTTGCTCACGGCTACATGTGTGTGGGTGTTACACGAGGGCCTAAATAATATTGTTATGATGGCTGGATAACAGGCACATTAGCCTTTTGCGAGCACGCAGTAGATCATTGTGGTTGCTGGTGTGTGTGTGTGTGTGTGTGTGTGTGTGTGTGTGTGTGTGTGTGTGTGTGTGTGTGTGTGTGTGTGTGTGTGTGTGTGTGTATGTGTGTGTGTGTGTGTGTGTGTGTGTATGTGTGTGTGTGTGTGTGTGTGTGTGTGTGTGTGTGTGTGTGTGTGTGTGTGTGTGTGTGTGTAAAGAGGCCATGGTACAGAAAGTAGTGGCAAGTGCAGGACACATTTTCCTTTGCGCTAAAGGATACACAGCACTCCACCACCACATCACTGCCACACAGCTTGGCATCACACCAGACCAAGTAAGACACACACTCCTATGTGTGTGTGTGTGTGCGCGCGCATGAGAGAGAGAGAGAAAGAGAGAGAGAGAGAAAGAGAGAGAGAGAGAGAGAGAGAGAGAGAGAGAAAGAGAGAGAGAGAGAGAGAGAGAGAGAGAGACATCTGCGTCGTTAGACCATTTTTACCCGGGCACGTGCCCTGTTGTGGATCTGCGGTGCCAGGGTCTAGGGCACTGATTTTTAAAATTAATTAATTTATTTATACCTTTATTTTTTATTATTATTTAAGTCTGACTCATCTGGTAGCCTAATCTACAGAATACATGCTTGCATGTTTTTTTTCTTAAAATAGGCGTATACTACACTTACGTTAGAATTTAGCCCAAGTCTGACGAGGCAGCCTGCCTGCCCTGATTCAGAATCAGGCAGCCGCGTCTCCCCCAGAGTCCCTCCCACTCCCCCTCGCCCTTCTCTTCTCTCCTACGCCAGCAAGCCCAGCACGACTTTCCCCAATTCCTACCAGTTCTTTGCGTAGCTTTTTAAACTGACAATAAATTTCACGTTGTAGCCTACTAATGTACTTTGTACAGCAGGCTGTGCAACAGTGTGTTATTTATCGGTGTAGCAATTCTAAGATGCCCAGTCTAGCGGCGTTTTTGCATGCATAACCTGAATCACACTAGGCTATGCAGAAACTCGCCAGAAAACGTTTGTCGAATTGGGAACTTTACAAACTTATTTGACATCATAAGTGATGACGACCCGTCCCGTGCGTGGTCTATGCTTTACAATGCATTTCAGCCTCGTTTTTCCTAGACCGGTAGAGACCAAAAAAAGGTGAAATAATAGGCCTACAAATTCGGTTTTAGTGATCAACCGCTTCAAATTGTCTCTGGACAAACGTGATCACTATAAGCGGATTACACTATATTCAGTTTTGTGGTGTCAGGTAGGCCTATGTAGAGTTATGGAAGAAGTAGGCTATGTTGTATAGGCTAGTAGTTAGGCTATTTTATGATATTTTTTGTTATCTCAATGACCGGAACTAGATAACAGCCTACTGTAGGCCTATTAGTTAGCCTATAATTTTGATTTCAATTCAACTCAAACAACATTGTTCATGTAGATGGACATCAGAAAGTTATTCGCTCGGAGCAGGGATAAAGCAGCAATAAATTATCTCTGCCCGCTTTGCGCGCTCGCATTTCTTTCTGGTGCCCTATTCTGCCCCTGTATAGTATTGGGCCTACTGACGCCCCTGGAGAGAGAGAGAGAGAGAGAGAGAGAGGGAGGAAGCAAAGGCTACGTCTTTTAGTACACAACGTAGCCTCCGCTAGTTTGCACTTATTTAGTCGCGGCAGCACCAGCAACATATTCCGTGGAACTACTGTGTGTGTGTGTGTGTGTGTGTGTGTGTGTGTGTGTGTGTGTGTGTGTGTGTGTGTGTGTGTGTGTGTGTGTGTGTCTCCTTTGAGAGCTCCAGTGTACATATGAGTGTTGAGTTTTCATCAACTGGAGGGGTGCTTTAAAGAATGGCCCCTCTTCACCCCCAGTAGCAGGGGGCTAAGCTCATCTCTCATCACTAAGAATAGCCAGCAAGCAGAGAGCTGCAATCTTCATCAGTCACACACACACACACGCACACACGCGCGCACACACACACTGCATGCGCGCGCTCACACACACAGGCACACACGCAGACACACACGGCATGCGCACACACACGGCGTGCGCGCACACACACACACGCACGCACACGCGCACACGCACCCACACACACACACGGCATGCGCACGCAAACACAGACGTGAACACATAGCCTGCAAACAGAGATATACACAGACACACCCACATTACATACAGTCTCTCTCTCTTTCTCTGTCTCTATCTCTCTCACACACACACATACACATATACAGTGGTGCTCATATGTTTACATACCCCAGCAGAATATACGCTTTCTTGGCGATTTCTCTCAAAATATGAAGGATTACACAAAACCTTTTTTTTCACTCATTGCTAGTGACTGTCTTAAGATATTTATTAGCAGTATTCTGTGTTTACTCTTTCAAAAGCATGATCACAACCCAAACTACCCAAATGACCCTGTTCAAAAGTTTACATACCCTAGTTTCTGATGCTGAATATGGCCCTGTTTAAGATCAGGGACCGCTCTAAATTGTTTGTGGTAGTTGTGGATAAGGCTCTTAATGTTCTCAGATGACAAAACAGCACATTCTTCCTGGCAGAATGGTTGTTTCCTATAATACCTTTGGGTGTCTTGCTGGAACCTCACATTTGAGGTTTCCCCTGAGTGGTTCAATGATGTTGAGATCAGGAGAGTGAGACGGTCGCACAAAAATTCATTTTATTCTTTCTGAAGCTAATGACGGTTTGATTTGGCTTTCTGTGCTGAAATATTGTCATGTTGGCATGTCCAAACAATGGACCATGAGCAGATTCAAGGCTGATGAGTGTCAAGTTTCCTCCAGTATTTTTCACGGGGCAATGTATTCATCATTCTGTGAGTATGGACCAAAAGTGTAGTACATTTGTAACTCAAATGTCCCCATGACATCAGTGGTCCATAACCATGTTTCACAGAAGGGATGGTGTAACTTTCATCATAGGCTCCGTTGACTGTTCTCCAAATGGTACTATTAATAGTGGATGAAAAAAGTTCCATATCGATCTAATTTTTCCAAATGACTTTGTCACATGCATTCTGATGCTTCTCACTATGCTATTTGGTGTATCATATGCAAAATAAGATGTTTGCATTTTTATAGTAATGGCTTTCTCCTGGCAACCCCCAACAGCCCATCTTTCCTCAAGTGCCTCTTTCCTGTACAGTTTACAACATTTTTTCATGTTGTCCTACATTTCACCTGAAGTTATTTTTTGGTTGTCCTATGCCTCCTGAACAATTTCCCTTGCAATGATCATTGCAATACAATGATTCCCTTGCCCATTGGCTTGATTCCAACCAAACCCCTCATATTGCATTTCTGAATTGAAATTCCAACAGTGCCAACATGACAATATTTCGACACAGAAAGCCAAATCAACCCATCATTAGCTTCAGAAAGAATAAAATGAAGGTTTTTGAGCGACCATCTCACTCTCCTGATCTCAACATCATTGAACCACTTAGGGGAAACCTCAAATGTGAGGTTCCAGCAAGACACCCAAAGATATTATAGGAAACAACCATTCTGCCAGGAAGAATGTGCTGTTTTGTCATCTGAGAACATTGAGAGCCTTATCCACAACTACCACAAACAATTTAAAGCGGTCCTTGATGTTAAACAGGGCCATATTCAGCATCAGAAACTAGGGTATGTAAACTTTTGAACAGGGTCATTTGGGTAGTTTGGGTTGTGATCATGCTTTTGAAAGAGTAAACACAGAATATTGCTAATAAATATCTTAAGCCAGTCACTAGCAATGAGTGAAAAAAAAGGTTTTGTATAATCCGTCATATTTTGTGAGAAATCGCAGAGAAAGCGTATATTCTGCTGGGGTATGTAAACATATGAGCACCACTGTATGCACGAAAGCACGCACATGTGTCAAGGGGTGTAAAATGAGGAGAGGGGGAGGGGCAGAACAAGTGTCAAGTTACAATGATAAATTACAGAAAGATTGATGGTTGTATAGCCTCCACCCATCCTCTGCACACTTTGTGCACTTTGACTTCTGTTCTTCTCCGTGTGACATACACCCTGAGATTATACTGTAAGGCCTTTTCCCATCTGATGTTTGTGGAAATGAACAGTTCCCAATGTCAAATCGAGTGTAAGATGTGGTTATTAAAGAAGCATGACAATGGTTTCCCATCAACAGCATTATTGTCGTGAGTTAAAGATGTGGCATAATGCACTGCATTGACGCACATTTTCTTATGTGATAGGTTGATTTATATATAAATATGACAATGTTTTTTGTGGGATCTTCTTTTGAGTTTTTGTACATTACATGAGATTCACAGCATAAAAGAAAGTATATCCACAGTTATAATTTTATGAGTGTTTTAACATTATTATTATTTTTTAAAGAATGTAGTGATACTTACTGACAAATTCAACTAATATTTTCAGATCCTAATCAGTTCAACGCTATGCAGCACTAGTTAGGCCCACTCTTGAATATTAATTTGTATGCACTGGATGGGGCTTTCATATAACTTTTTCCCGGGTCTGGTTGAAGCTGTCAGCATTCCTGGTGGTGATGATGATGAACATGATGATGATTATGAGAAGGAGGACGAGATGGAGGATTATGATTATGATGATTATGATAATGAAGATAGAGAATGCGCGCACATCAGTGGTACAGGTGCTGGACAAAATAAAGTAACTGAAATAAATAATAATAATAATAAAAGTGCAACCTCTTGAAAAAGGACGAAGGTCCGAAACGTCGTGCAAATAAATCACTGGGAGCATTAACAGTGTTGCGGACTTCTATTATTTATTTATGATGATGATGATGACTGTGACGATGAAGTAGATAAAGATAATGATAACTGAGGAAGATGAAGAGATGGCGATGTGTGACGAAGGAAGAGCTTACAGTGTGAGGTACTCGTGCTGCTTTGCCTTCTTTGGCTCTGTTGCTGGTGCTTGGTACAAATCTCCTGATGCTTTACCACCTGCGGTGCGATACTTCTAACAGCGAAACTACAACACTGTGCAAAGATAGCAGAGTGTGTGTGTGTGTACATGTGTGTGTACATGTGTGTGTACATGTGTGTGTACGTGTGTGTGTGTGTGTGTGTGTGTGTGTGTGTGTGTGTGTGTGTGTGTGTGTGTGCGCGCGCGCATTTGCGTGGACATATGTGTGTGCATGTGTGTGCGAGTGAGAGAGAGAAAGACAGGGAAGTGTGATAGAGGAACAAAGAGAAAGAACGAGAGAGAGAAAAGAGTGTGAGTGTGTGACAGAGAGGGAAGAAAAAACCAAGGGGGACTTTAAGGTGGGAAAAAGAGTGAGAGAGTAAGAATGAGGTAAAGAGAAAATTTTCCATTTAAATCCGCAATCCCACACATTTATCCCACTATTAGGGCCGTTTATTTGAAGAGAAGTGTCTGGCACAGCAGAAGGGTTCAAGCATCGAGGAGCTATTTGAGGAGGTTTTGTCAGCCCCTCAACCAAAATGTCACGCTCTTCATCTAATCACAGCCTTGCCGTGACATTACAGCTCACGGCACGACCTGGCACGGTGTAGTGTAGCTCAGCTCTGTGGAGAGAGGGACTAATTATGGAGATGCAGAGTGAGAGACACACACAGGATGAGGATGGTGGTTTGGTTTCAACAAGTACGTTTGACACCATGTTTCACACTTGAGAGATGATGTGGACAACACACAGCACAACGTCACCCATCTCACCTTGGCATACGTACACCGTGGCTTTCAGTGCGCTCAAACGCCTGGCACCATGTGACATATCCCCTCTCTCCCTTCTCCTTCCCTCCTCCTCTGTCTTACTCATTTGTCTCTACCTCCCTTTCTCTCTCCTTCTCCAACACCCCATTTCAATCTCTCTCTTACCTCATTGGCTGAGACCCTCCCCGCTCCCTGTCTTTTCCTTCCTCTTCCGCACTCTACTTCTCCCTCTCTTAGCCTGTTAAGACATGGCGTTATAAATATGCTGTTATCAGAGTGGCAATGACCAAGTCGTAGTGCATTACTAAAGGCCCTGTGTTATGTCATAGTATTGTAGCACTATTGTAACTTTTCAATGACTACTACAGCGTGCCACTGGAGGTACTGCGAGCATTAAGGGATTAAACTCCTCACTCCAAAGGAGAGCTTTGGTTTAAATTTGGTTTTGAATCTGCAGGGCCTGTGATCCAGGAATAAAAATCAGAGTAGAGCCTTTGATTTCCATGGAGGAATGGTGGTTTGGAGGATAGAAGTACAAAGACGTCGGTGAAAAATATGCGAGTGAAAGCTACAGTGGCACTGCGAGCTTCGTTATAGGGGCATGAATACATGGCCTCGGGTCTTGGTTGCCCTTTGAGAGGGTAATTCTTCGCCAGAATTAATTTGCCGCTGACAAATTAGTCACTAACTTCGAACTTTTTTGTAAACTATTTGTGAAAGCAAGTGTTCTATCTGTCACATTGCTATTGGCCCGTCCACAATTTGAAAACAGACACATTCATGTTCCTGTTCCTGATAAACTTTTCACCAGGGTAAAATTCTACCTATTATAGGCATTTTGCTATCCTCAAATGATCTAAGAAGTTATGGTTGTTTAAATAAATAGCAACACTTTTAAATATATTTTTTTTTCACAGTTATCTGGCTCTTGTTGTTGAAACTGCAACAGCAGACACACAACGAAAGCCAAGATGCCAAACAGAAAAGATCACTAATGTCATTTACATTATTACCATAAAAACACTGTGCTTCAAGCACCATATGTTATATATTCAACACATAGACATCCAGTTCTCCTCGAACAAGCTGTCTCCAAAACCAATCTTTCTCCAGATCACGGCTCAAACTGAAAAGGCCCGCACAAACACACACGCGCACAAACACACACACACACACACGCGCACAAACACACACACACACACACACACACACACACACACACACACACACACACACACACACACACACACACACACACACACACACACACACACACACACACACACACACACACACACCTGACATCTGCAGGCTCTGACATACAGTATGCTTCCTCACATCTCCATCAAAACATCTGTTGTCTGCACATTCTTCAAGAAGACGCCCATTGTACGTACTGTAGCCAGCCAGTCCTGTGTAGCACGACTAAAATTGACTTGACCTGCTGTCTAGGAAGTGATAAAGGACAGCAAATTGCTGGCAGCTTGAATACTCATCGGCCACGTAAACACATGTTTGTGTGTGTGTGTGTGTTGAGTGCTGAGCAGCTGATCTATGCAGCGTTGATATGGGCCATCTGGCCACATTTACTGTAGGATCTGTTCCAAAAACAGAAACATTTTAAGCAGTCTCCTCTGACACTTCGACATTTAGAATCATCTACTTTTGGAAGGTCCAACAGACTCAAGATGTGCAGAGGTTTAGTCCTTCTGTACCCAAATTATCATAAATATTCCTCATTTACAGTATGTAGGCCCTATTACTTTTCTATTCCCCGTTGTGTGGACTGCCCTACAAAGCCAAAAGGCTGAAAAGCTAAACAAGTTGAGAATGGAAATGAACTACTACTTTGTCATGAAAATAAATATTTTGTTTCTTCCTCAATGGTGGGTACATTACAGTACATCCTGAAAGAAATTAAAGTAAGATTCAAAAATAGCACCAAAGAGGCTAGAAAAGAGGAAGATACTTCAGGCTCTGACTTTTCTGGGATCCATGTGATGTCAGGTGAACGTCCCTTTAGGAGACTTTTGGTTAGGAGACCTTTGGAGTCTTACGGTTGAGAATCAATGGTGTCCCCTTAGTGCTGCAGACAGCACACACCTTGTGCAAGCCACCACCAAACATGACAAAAAGAGAAGAAGGAGGAGGGGACAACGCCCACTTAGGAGACCAAACTTGAGCACACTCTTTTGCATTGTGTTGGTGGAGTTTAAATCCTCTTTCTTTAATCTACACTGCAAAACATGACATGGACAGAGGACAATCTTTACCGACATCATACCTGTTACATGGTTAACTGGTATAACCACTTATCCAGGCTGAACAAAGAGAACAAAAAGGACTAACGATATTACTCCAACTTGAATGTTTCTGCACGGCCTCCCGTTATAAAATTGACTTCAGAATTACTTATTGTGTGTAAACCATTAAATAGGTTGGGACCTAGTTACTTAACCATATATACCATCTGTATGCACTAAATAGGTCTCCAATATAACATCAAGGGAGAAAAACTGGTTGCCATCTGTCAAAACAATGTGGGCTGAAGCAGCCTTTAGCTTCTACGGTACCGTATGCAGCTAAACTTTGGAACCAAACACTTCAGTGAAGGACACTCCTACCTAGACCTAGTTTAGTTGTTGCTGGGGTCTCACTAGTGACCCTCAGCTTGCCCAGTCGACCTGCTGGCCCTCTGTCAAACCCAAACTATGGCACTGTGGCAAAATAGGACATGTGTATAGGCCATAAATGCCCCATGTCCTCTAACAAATTGTCAACTTGAAGGATGAGTTGACAAACAAATAAACAAACAAATGATTAAATTGTTAAACATACTTGGACCTACATACATACATACATACATACATACATACATACATACATACATACATACATACATACATACATACATACATACATACATACATGCACTACAAAAGTACATGCACTACAACCTACCCGAAGGGGGTATACGTAGCTATAGCAATAGCTAAATATAGCTTTATTAAGCTCGGAGGTGCTTGTGTTCATTAACCGTTGTCTACACAATGTAAGTTCATCACGTCCGGATCTGTAATCAGAATAACAAACACCCTCCAGTGTCTTGTCATCTGACATATCCTTCTGCCTCTGAAACGTCCTCAGCAATGTGAAGTGAAGGGGAAATGGAAATGTGTTTGACTGGTGTGGCATGTGAGAGAAGGTAGGCCAAGCAAAAGAGTCCCCTCACATTAGCAAGCAGCTAGCCTGTGGATATGTCGTGTCTGCCTGTGTGGACATGAGGGCTCACAAGCTAGCTACTGCTGGCGATGTTTATGCACTGGGGGGTAGTGTGTCTGTGTCTGTGTCTGTGTCTGTGTGTACGTGCGTGTGTTTGTGTGTGTGTGTTAAGGAGAGGTTAAATGATTGGACCTGTATCTGCGGCGCTCTCCTGCGAGCACCTCCACCTCATCACCATATTTATGAGGCCCGTGGCCTTGTTCAGGATATGTGAGAGGAATGCCGGGTTGGGTGGGAGGTGGAGGTGGGGATGCGGGGAAGAAGGCCGGGTTGGGAGGTGGTGATGGGGATGGGGAGAACAGGGCCGGGGTGGGAGGTGTGGATAATGTACCGAGAGGGCTGTGGTGGGCTGTGAGTAAGGGATGGGGTGGGGGTACAGGGCCAGGGTAAAGGATGGGGTTGGTGTGTGTATGCATGTGTGTGTGTGTGTGTGTGTGTGTGTGTGTGTGTGTGTGTGTGTGTGTGTGTGTGTGTGTGTGTGCGTGTGTGTGTCGGGGGACGAGGCATGGGAGTGAAAATCGACTGAATTGGATGAAATTTGTGAGACCAGCACAGAAGATGGGTAGGGGAGTGGCATACAAAGGTTGTGGGAGATGGAGCCTGCCAGGTCAGGACAAAGAGAGAGGAAGGTGGGGATGGGGTATGGTGGGCCAGATCAAAGACAGGTGGGTATAGGTGAGCAGGAATTTTGGGTGGCTGGGCCGGAGGATAATTGATAATTGATTGAATTAATTTACTTAGCAACTAACGACTCAGGTGCGACAAAACTGTTTCTGGAACACTTCGTTCGGACTTACAAAGCCCCAATGTTAAAGTAATGTAGTTAATCGTTCGTCCGGTGCTGAAGCGAACGACTCAGGTGTTACTGCAAAACGAAGTAGGGGCTGTTCGCCTGTACTACTGTTGAAATTGGAACGAATAGCATGGTTAGCTAGTTCACCTTTGTTTTGGGAAGCACGTCACTCTTGCTCGTGGGTTTGGGGCGGGGTCAGGCCGAGGTCAAGCAACATCGATCGAATACTGCCACCAAGTGCACAAGCCCCTGACCCATACTACACAAAATGTCTAGTCATAATATGGGAACGGGGCGGGAAAAAAATCACACCAACAGTGTTCAAATATGGAAAAAATATTGTCCAAATATAGTAGGAAATTCCATGTTCCACAATCGTGCTTCGCGGCCTCCGATCAATTAAAGCGGCGCCAATAAAATAACCTTGTTTGATTACCATCGGGATTTGAACCCACACCAAAAGCAGCATCTTGTCTGAATGCAGAATATTTAACCACTCACCTATCTCCACACATGTAGGAGAAATCAGTATATTTTGATTAAAGCCCAATAACAATAGGATACATGGAAATAGGCTACATGTAAAAAAAAAAAAGGCTACATTCAAAAAGGCCAGCAGTGTGCAGTGATCCTTCTCGTTTTCCTTGCATTGTAGGCTATGCCTTAGTCTACAAGAACTCCAAACTACATCGTAGGCTACAACAAGTTCAAAAATGGACAGTATGCAACTGCATAGCCTGTTGTAACAGTGCGTAATGGAAAGGCACTCGGAAAGGAGAGCGTGATGACAGGAGCTGGACACTTCTTCGTGTTAGTTCTTATTTCATAGTGTTCAATAGTAGAAGTGAAATGAATAGAAGACTATTATGAAGTACAAGCCTGTCACAAGCAGCCGGCCAATAGGCTACTGTTAAAACAAATGTTGTTCCGGCAGTGAGCGCACACTTCAAATAGCGCCATGCCCCATGGTGTGCGAAGTGTCCGTCAGTAGTACAGTCAGGAGGATCAGAAAACAACACAGCGCATCCTCTGTGTGTAATTTGGGCCATCGTTTTGTGTCTTTGTAAAATCCAGGTGAAAAGCAGTCAGTTAGGCTACTTGGTGACTGCGAGCTTGGCTGCGAGGCAAAGACTCTCGGATGCCACAGCTCCACACGCGCGCACAACAGCACGCATAGATTGGCCACTTTACGCACATAGAGAGGGTGGATAAACAGTTTCACAGAGGAATAGGTACCTGCGCTTAATGTATCTTACTGAGGGAATCGAAATCTTGTCACAGACACTGAAAACGCAGCCGCGATTAATTCGCGTTCTTACTAGGTGGTGGGTGGTGAGTCTCATATCTTGTCAGTTCGTTGGTGTTAACGAGTGGCAACTTTATTTTTGCTTATATAACCCCCTGACAACCCATTAATCAATATTTTAGCTGTTGCCTGGCTGTTGCCATCCTGAAAACTTGCACATTGATTTATAAAAAATGACAACAAAAACTAGCCGACCAAGTGACGTCACATCAATGCAAAGTCAACAAGGCAGAATACAGCTAGCGCGTGCATGCTACCTGGAACCGTCAGATTTCATGGCAAAAAGTTACAAGTTGGGGGGTAAGTGGGCTCACTTGTTGTGTAGATGCAAAAAAAAAAAAAAAATTCTCAAACTTTCAGAGGTGCTCTTTTTCGCTGTTAGTGTTCGACTGTCTGACCATCATTGGGCAACGAGAGCTAAATGTCAAAAAGAGGACAGGTCTGTTTCCTCAAAGCAATAGAGCAATGAGGTGAGGGGGGGTAGGGTGAACATTGGTAAAGTGGGACAACTGGTAAAGTGGGACAGTTAACATTTATCATCAATATCTTCATATTGCTTTACTGTAGCCAATTAAATCTTTTGGATATATTTTCTCTAGCATGTAATGTTTAAAATATAATATTAAGTGTGGTTGTGATGTCTTCCTGGGGGGCGTGATATGTCATTCAAAGGCTGAGCCAAAAAAACAACGATTTTGAAAATGACATCACAATCTGAGGTGAATAATGTTAAGGGCCTAGCACTTTAAATATTGATGTTAGGCCTCAACAACTGTTTTCATATGAAAGGTGACTTCATTAAGTATCATCTAGTTAAAAATTCATTAATTTTTAAAATAAAATATATTAATTAGGGGCACATTTTCCACTGTCCCACTTTACCAATGGGTATTGGTAAAGTGGGGCAGGGCACATTTTTTATGGTGAAACAGCAAATAGTGTATTATATTTCAATAAAATGTTGCTTGTAATTGCTTATTATAAGAAAATTACAAATAAAATCTTGTATTAGTCTCTTTTTCAGTAGTAATATACTTGCTGTATCAGGTTTATGGGTGTGTTGTATGTAAATGGGTTTATGCAACAAATTCTTCATATAAAGGTAACAAAATGTATGTAAACAAACAGTTTTTACATAAATGCACATATATCAAACTTTAATATCCATGTCAATTGTGTAATAAATAAAATAAAATGTAAAAAGCAGCAATGTCCCACTCTACCAGTGGTCAGGAAGTTCATTCTGAACTTGGCCAGAACTGTTTAAAGCAAAATAATTTCTTCTGTGATGAAAATATTTCCAAAATTTCTGCTTAATTTTGTTAAAGACACCCTAGATTTTGAAAATAACATAAAAGTTTGACATGTGATGTAATGGCATTTGCCTACAATGGCAGAAAACCTGAAATTTCTAAAATCGTCCCACTTTACCAATGTTCACCCTAGATTAATACGCCAAAAAACTACGTATCAGTAAAGAATTGCAAGCTGTGTAATTTTTTTCCAGTAACAGGAAAATGGTCAGGAATGAAATGCCCACGTTGTTTCAATTACTGTAGGTGAATTATCTGCCTATGAAAAAAGCTTGATATGCGGATAAATATTCCCTTTTCAACTTTGAGGGGCGGAGACTTCCCATTGACTGTGCATTATGTGACGTCACCCCCAGTCTTTTTTATTTTCGTTATTTTTTAATATCAACGTGCAACTTTTCAGCGTGGCAACAGCCAGAATATTGCTTTACATATTGTCAGGAGGTCATATTAGAAAAATCAAGTTGCCACTCGAGAGTGAGAACGAAACTCGTTTTCTAAAGGAGCTACGAAATCTAGCCCACAGTCTATACCTTTCACCATTGCTCTTCAGTCATTGATGGCGATAGTGATATGTAGGCTGACATTTGGTTAGGCCTACTGCATTTAATGGGGTGGATTTTGGGGATATTATTGTGTTGACCTTCTGACGTTGAAGGACTTTGAATGTGCCATGTTTACAGACATTGACGGCCCCTTCCATATAGGGTGGCCATCGGTCCGTTTTTACGACCTGTTCACGACGTCTGTGTGTCCCGCTCTTTGTCTTTCCTTTCCTCCTAGCCTTCTGCGTATGGCCTCGATATGTGAGGCAACGTCATTGACGCAAACTAGACCTTCACAGTCGGTCACGTTTCCGATATCTGCGGCCGCCATGTTACTCCAGATTTAACCCCAGACTTCGCACAGCGAATTAACTGTGTATTGCTGTCGCCTTATGTCGGGGATATCTCTGTGCTATTAGTGTTATTGCGGTCCATAGCTCTATATGAAGTGCATTAACTGACTGTATGAAAGTTAAATAAGGTAACTACCTTATATTGTCTAGTCTGTTTCCTATTTTTTCCTGCACTGGTGGCAACGCATAGTGCAACTAAGTTTGTTCGCTAAATGCCTTTACAACGAGGGCTCTCACAACTTTACAAACAGGGCAAAGAAACGTCTTTCTGCACGGGCGCTCTGTCTGTATTTTGAGCTTGTGTTGTTGTTAAGGTTATCCAGCGTCTGTATGAAAAAAAAGGTTGACAGAAGCGGTTTGCCTCCCTTAAAAAGCCGCTGATAAACACACTCCTGTCCAACTTTGAGTAGAGTAATTCAAATTAATTGTTGTCTATTATAGGCCTATGCATGACTACCCAAAATATGCCTACATGAAAAAAATATTCATGAAATAATACAGAAAACAACGGAAGGATTTGTCTATCGTAACCTGCCGTCTCTGATACAACATTAAGTTAGTAGCCTACTGATGACTCCTTTATCGGAGTGAGGTAATGAAATGCGAAAATCGTATTCTAAAAAAACCTTGTTATACAAGTAAAACTGTTGTTGGCAGCTGATTTAGTCTGAGGTAAGATGGCAGCGCTGTTCCCTGATTTCTGCCTACAGTTTAGCATGCCGACTTCACTGTTTTATCCACGGAGGCGGGGAGGCGGCAAGTTGGTACTGCGCGAGGACGCTAGGTTAGAAAGTTAAGGGGCGGGGTTGTCCGGCCGAAGTCCGGACAGCTGGTCACCCTACTTCCATAGGACTACTACTTCATCCATCCAATTCAATCCCTTCCTGTGCATCTTTATGTACAACGGCAATAATGGCAGTTCCACCTTAGCTTACGTTGCACGTAAAGACGTGCAGACTGGAAAATTACACAAACATCCTGATATGTTTTATTAATTCTCATGGCGCACGGAGCCTAAATCAGCAGTGCAGTCAGGGAAACCAGTCAACAACACAGCACATTGTGTCCTTCTGTCTTTGTGTAAATTGGGGCATCATTCTGTGTGTTTGTAATATTCAGGTGTAAAGCAGTTGGCCTTAACGTGACTGCCTACGCGGCAGCGAGGCAAAGCCTTACGGATGGCACAGGTCCACACACGCACACAGCATACGGTCTCTTTGCGCACACAGAGAGAGAGAGAGAGAGAGAGAGAGATGTGGATGTATGGATGTTATGGGTTATTCATTACCACATTGCCCAAATGTTACAGTATAACTGCTTTTCAATGTGTGCACATCTTTCGAAATGCTTTTCGAGATGTGTGCACATTTCAGTAACATGCGTAGATGCAAACGCATGGACAATGAAGATGTTTGGGAATTTCAGTAGGGTAGTTTTTGCCAATGAGTGGACCGCACTTGAAGTCATTTGATTGGTTTTCTGTCTTTGTCACGACAGAGTAAAGTTCATAAGGGGATTGAAAGGGCCATGATGTGTCACTGGAAAGAAATGGCGAACTGGAATGTGCACAATCTTCCTCCTCAGCATCATAGGATATTGATGCTGTTCAGTGAAACTATATTAAAAGCTGAACATAAAGAGAAGCCAAAACAAAAAGTGGGAAGCAAACATTTCGGGTCTAGCCCATCATCAGTGTTCACAAAATCCGATTTTGGGTTATGTATGATGAAGTCGGTGCTTACCCGCTGTTTTGGCACTGGCTGCTGCGAGCAGCGCCAGTTTCTTCCTCCGGTAGGCCATCACCTCCTCGTGATGACGCTGGCGCTGCTCCCTCAGTGCCGTCAAGTCCCCCTGAATCCTACGAAGTAGGGCCACCTTCTCCGCCTCGTACCTCAGGTGTGTGTCATAGCAGTCGCAATGGTTGTGGCACCTTCGTGACTGCCTTCTCCTGGGGTAGGGGGACACTGCTGATGCAGTGCGGGTGGATTGGGGGTGATTGGGACAGGGAGGAGGGGTGGTGAGACCCTCCGGGGGAAGACAGGGGGTCTAGGTGGGCCGAAGATGCAGCGGGTGTGAGAGGGTCGGGGACTTGATGAGTCTGGACTCGGCGGGTCGGGGATTCGGAGGGGTTGTCGGCTGGATCGTTGATGGAATGCAGGAGGACCTCTGCAGGTGTGGGGCAGTCCAGGTGACTGGAGAGGGGCTGGAAGAGGAAAAGGATGGCTAACGCTGGTTAGCCTCAAGCCGTTCCAGGACAGGGTCGCGGCCGCCTCGTACTCCTGCTAGTGCTTCCTCACCAAGGACCCGCTCTTTTATCGGACTGAGGCTCTGCTGCGAGTGGGTGCCACCGCCCGTCCGCTGTTGCTCCCTCCGCAACGCCGCCGCCTTCATCTTGGTGACGCTGGAGTAATCCCTCCACTTGTTGCGCACCATCTCCGCTGTGCGATTGTAGCCCAGGCCAACAGCAATGGCACGCTGGGCTACCTCCTCCCATGCTGCTTTCTTGTCTGCATTGGTGACGGTGTTCTTGAACTTCGAGAACAGCAGCAGTCTCTTCCTCTCCACCTCGTCTACCAGCACGTCGATTTCTTGAGCTGTGAAAGTTGGTTTTCTCGCCATCTTGCCTATCACGTAGCTCAATTGTGTTTATATCATGAGGAACTCCTAATTAGAAGGATGAATATATTAACAGCATTGGCCACTGGTGATTGGCCAATCCCACAATTACACTGCCGTTGCATGTGAATCTACTCTAGACACCACTTAAGACCCTTAACCTACACCACGTGCCTTAATTGACCTACTTCAATTACGCCTTCAATTGCATGTAATATAGGCTTATTGGCCGAATGACGCAGCTCTACCACATTGTCATTGTGATATTTATTATGATTGTGAGATTTGACTTATTTTATTAAGATGTTTTATGAAGATGTGTGGATGTTTAGTGGATGAACAGTTTCCGAAATGATTGGCACCTGTGCTTCATGGAGGCTATGGTACTGAGGGAAGCAAAATGTTGTCGCACACTGGAAATGCAGCCAAATTACATGCCATTGCGCTTACAATTCATCGACCATTGCTGTTCAGTCATTGATGGCGATAATAGGCTATGGTGATGTGTGGACCGACATTTGGTTATTGCTTTGAATTGGGTGGATTTCGGGGACATGATTTTGTTGACAGGTCTCCTCTGACTTTGAAGGTGTCACGTTTAGAGACTTTGACGGCCCCTTCCATGGTCCTACACCAATCCATCATCCTTCCATTCCTGACTCCGCGTCTTTACGCACAACGGCAATAACGGTACTCCCCTACCTTGTGCGTAAAGACGTGCAGGCAGGGAAACAACATAAACATCCTGATATGTTCTATTAATTCTCGTGTGGAATTTCAGTTATCATTTCAACCAGCATTAAACTGTCTACTCTGTGTGGCCATGACCTGTTGAAAATGTTGCGTTGCCTATGAGCGTGAGAATGACTTCGCTTGCTGTTCTGGAAAAAAAGATGTGATGGGTGGTTAGTAGGCTAGGCTACTTTATTCACCGGGGATTGAACTCAAGCCACCAATAAGGAAATGGCAAACATGTATGATATTCCGACATTCACTCTCCACTCACCCACCAACTGTGCTTCCAAATTAGTGGTAGGCTATACAATATTAATCCAAACATTAGGCCTATACAAAACGTAAGTAAAAAAAATAATGCATGATGGATTGTAATGTCGCATTTGATAACTGCAGTTGAAGGGGTGAATTCAGGGACATGATTGTGTTGACAAAGACTTGCGGACTTTTGATAGGGATGTACACTAATTACTGACAGCCACTGTGGTAGCGTCACTGCTTTGCGATAAATGCACCCGCACTGAGGCGAGACACTCCGAGCATTTCTGACAACTTCATTGTGCGTCTGAACTTACTTGGTTGGAATTTCATCGGACTTACTTCGTACCTACATCGGACCTAGTTGGTCTAAGGGTTTTGAGAAATCATAGTTGTTGGTTAGTTGTTGTGTCGGACTTCGTTCGGATTTACTTGATCCGAAGGCTAATTTTGGTCAGATTCGAGAAACCCACGCCTGGTGAGCAGCAGCAGCAGCAGCATAATCATCCAGCGATTATTTAGCAACAATTATTGTTCTCTCTTACAGTTCACCGTAGAAGGAGAGGAAAAACGAGGAAGAGGAGGAGAGGGAGAAAGAGGAAGTGAAGGCTTTTCATATTGAGGTGCAAGATGAACCTTTTCCACATGACGTCAGACAAATATGATTCAATGCATTTGAATCAGGGAAAGTAGCATCCGGGGGCAGGGATGTTGTACAAAGTTGTGACAAAGTTACCAGGGCCCCATGAATATAGCAGGCATGAAAATCCCTCACCTTTCGGCGAAATTCGCCGTTTTGAAATCAAAATGGGTCATTTCTGTGAATTGTGTAGAGCGAGGAGAAAAGTGTAGCGCCAACTTACTGTATCATTGTGTAGCGCTCTACCGCAGAAAACTTCATCCAGTTTCAGGAGAGATTACACAACTGACAATGGCGTTTGACCAATCACCGCATTTGTTGCTGTCGGCACAGCCAATCACGTGAACGACCTCAATCTAAGTCCCGCCCTTCATACTTTTCTTTGAAAGCGCAATTTAAAACAGGTGCCGCTTTGGTGGCTGGCGTGGTTGTAGGCAGCAAACATCTTTCTTAGTTCTAGAACATCTCTGGTTATAAGAAAATGTCCAAACGATCTGTCACGTTTCCCAGAGAGGTAGCTATTTGAGATCATGATTCTTGTTATGAGAACATCAGGACGCAAGCATTTCGAGTTGATGTTGTTAGCCACAGTGGTTAAACTGATTTTCCTAATAATTGAAACCGCATTTGCCCTGCCCATGTGAAAAAGTATTTATTCTCAAAAGAGCTCCGTTAATGAATGCTTGGGTTTTCCTGACAACTATTTTAACGGGTCTGTGCGCTACGAAATGGCGAAAGTATCTAGGCGCTACGGGGATCAAGCGCATACAGGCTACGCGAAGCATCCAACATCATGCTTCGAATCATATGCTGCGGCTTCTTGTAGCACGCACGAGAGAGAGTGAGAGGGAGAAAGAGCGAACTTAGTCAATCGTTTGACAAGGGACAAATTGTTATAGGAATCATGCCACGTTGTTTGTAATCCCTTGGTAGACTACATCTAAATGACATAGGCCTATTACAAATCTACCGATTTATATTTAGTGGAACACGGTCAAATAGTTTTTTTCACGGTCGAAGTTGGAGCTTTCCTATTATTTTTTTCATAGGGAAACAGATATACTTGGTGAATGGACAAAAATGTGAGTAGTTTGGATACAATTTCAGTAGTTTATCCAAACTGTGACAAAGATTTTTTTGTATTACAAGTTGTCTGAAATATGATTAACTGTTCAAACGAGATCACAACCAGGCAAGCGTTGAGGGGACATTGGATAGTGAGGAGGGGTTCTTATGCCATTGGGGGGCATTAGTCTAATTTATTTATTTTTAAGGGGGGCATTGGCAGGGTTTTGATAAGGTCAATGGGGTGTTAGGAAGCGTATGATGAGGTCAAGGGGGAATTTTTTTTTTTTAAAGACTGAGAACCAAAACCCATTCTATCTATCTATCTATCTATCTATCTATCTATCTATCTATCTATCTATCTATCTATCTATCTATCTATCTATCTATCTATCTGCCCCCCTCATCAGACATGACAGCATGACAATCATGAAGTAACGAAGATGGTTGGCAGTTCTTCTTGTCTCACTGTCCCTGGGTCGCTACAGTATGCTCAAAATTCATAATTTAAAGACTAAATTTTAGCTACATTTTCTCCCATGGGAGACCATGCCCCCAGACCCCCCTAGTATGACTATACAACACTGTCCCCCAAAAACGCCACTGCACACCACACCTGCGTGCGCACCGCTGCAGCACACGCGCCGCTCCGTGCCACCGTGCCACGTGCTGCTCCGTGCCACCGCGCCACGCCACGCCGCACCTTTCGCACCTTTTTGACCCCTGACCCGTTTTCATGCATGATATAGGGGGCCCACACAATGTCTAATTTATGTAGATATATGGCTGGCTGGGGAGGTCCATTGGAACTGATTGTACATAGGGCCTACAATTTGCTGTGACGCCAATGTCATAAACTTACACTCCACTGTTCCCAATGGAAAATTGTAGTAATTTTTTCTGCTTCATTTCAAAAGCGGAAAAAGACTAATCTTCTTTGCGGCGGTAACCCTGGAGATTGCTGTGTTTCTCACCCCCGGTTGAACTCTGATCTCCAGACTCAATAACTCAGCCCAGCCCAGCGCTATTGATGCTATCTGGAATTATTGTGTTTGTTGTTATATGTTTGTTTTGTGTGTGTGTGTGTGTGTGTGTGCGTGCGTGCTTGCGTCTGTTTCTCTGCTCCATCAAATTCTACCTGTCATAGATTTTCTTCTTTACGTAACTGGTGTTCTTGGTCCTAGGGCCTTATTGTTTTCGATCGCCTGCTCTGAAAAATAAGACGTGGGCGCATTTAGTTGGCAACTTGTTTACTTGTTGTGCAACCGGCAGTCCAGGAAGGTGGCAGCTCCAGCTGTTGCTGCCTTTGAATCTCCACATTGTCCTCTGTGTCCCTTTGAATTTATTGCAGGTTGGCACCCATTGCTCTTTCATCTCACTTTTTATGCTGTTGAATGAAAAGCAAGTGACAGCTGGGCTAGCGTTGTCTACCGTTTTGAAATCCTATTCATTCGTGGGAAAAAAAAGAAAGGAAAAGAAAAAAGTTGTAAAGTTAGAATAAAGGCCAAGAAAACTTCAGCCTGTGGTAGATAAATAGGCTTTGAGTGACAGTTTCAAGACATTTCTTGGCTGTAATTGAATCGCCTGGCACTGAATTCACCATCTGTAAGAATAGCTATAACAATAGCCTGGTGGCAAATTACTGTAACAACCTGCTTAATGGGAGACCATCTCCCTCCGCAAGTCATCATCATGACATCACAACCGACCCATTTGTCCCCCGTCGGCTTCTCTGTGTTGACTTAATAATGTGTTCTTTGTTGTTGCTGTTTAGAGATACAATGGACAGAGTATATAAATGTGTGCAATTGTGTGTTACGAATGTGTGTGGGTGGGAGACGTGACGCCTTGTTTTTTCGTAACATTGGTTAAAAACCTACCAAACTGTTATTTTTCCTCTAAAAAACAAATGTCAATGAAAGAAGATGTGATACATTATGTTTCATATTAGTCTTAGATGAGAAGAAACATTTTTGTTAAGATTTATGTAAAGGTTTATATGTCAAATATCCTGCGGTGTGACTGTAACATTAATGAAACCTGGAATATAATATATATATAAATTAAATAACCAACAACATTTTGAATAATGTATGAAGCATTTGGCATGATTGCATAAATATTAACTTTATATTAAGATATGTGAATGTGAAAAAAACTCAAGACAGTAATATTAACTTCAAGTTCAATTTCGTAACACAAATTGCGTCCTGTGGGGTGACATGTATGTCAATGTTTGTGAACGGGCAGCTGCAAGGCCAACTACAAGGGTCTTAAAGACTGGCTCCTACCAGTCAGTACCTCAGTTATTTGAGAGTGCTGTGGAAGCTCAAGGTGACTATTAACCTCTTAATATGTTTCATATTGCAATCTTTCTGTCACGCAATGCTTAGGTTCATTTTATGGTGTCCTGTGGTGTGACTGCTCTTATAGAAGGAAAAAAAGTTTTTTATAAATGAAAACACATATTAAGATTAAACACAATATCATTATCAAGTTAGCATGAGCTCAGATGTCAGTCATGTATACAAAAGGATTAAAATGGCCATAATGCAGTGAATTCCCTGTGGTGTGACTCCATTTTCCTACGGTGTGACATGCCTATGCAATGTGTTGATGCAGGACACATTTTCCCAAAAATGGCAAAAAAAATAAGGTGAAATTCCACAGATCACTAAGTGCTTTATTTTTTTCTAAATTTGTTTTCAATTTTTATACATCATTTTTTTCAGGAATTTGAAAAACTTTTAGTTTTTTTGCGTTACGCCCTTAAACGTCAACCACCCGTGTACTGTACTACTGTATGCTCAAAAGAGGCAAGTGTGTGTGTGTGTGTGTGTGTGTGTGTGTGTGTGTGTGTGTGTGTGTGTGTGTGTGTGTGTGTGTGTGTGCGCGTGCGTGCATAGGTGCGTGCATAGGTGCTTGCGCGTGCACATGTGTTTGTGCCTGCATATGTGTGCCTGCATGTGTGTGGGTGAAACAAGGCAAAAGCAGTGTGTTTGGGGTCACCACTCCCTCCCTGTACTCCAGCTACACAGGCACACAGTGTGCTGTATGTTCCAGCTCACCTTCATGCTTTGAACCGCTCTGCAGTCAGTATCTGTGATGAGAAGCCCCTGCTCTCCCGTACAGCGTTCTCATCCAGCTGCAGTTCACTTGATGCCACTATGACAGCTTTCTGGAGCCCCAGATACGGTTTCTGACCTTATTCTCTCACCCTTATCTCTCCTGACTATATGACTGGCCTGGGCGTTTGTATTGTACCTCACATTGGTCCGCCTATAAATCACTGTCTAGTGATACAATAGAGTCCCGTGATACAATACCGCAAAGTCAAACTCTCCGATCGGAAGGAATGAGGCAATGATTGCTTCTTTCGCCTGCTATATCTGAGCTACATATTTTTGTTCAGCCTTTTGTGTGAGCATGATGATTTGGAAGCAGAGAATAAAACTGAAATGCTTTTTGCCATTGTCCAGCACAGCTTTCGCTGTTTTGGGGGAAAGCTATCGCAAGTGATATTTAATAGGAGGGAATGTTTGAAATGTCTGCTGATAAATTGAATTAAGCATGATGAATGGATAAATGCTGACAAATAGTTGAGTATTTATAACTTCATGGCAAGCACACCAACAGCATCCATGAAGTATGACAGTAGAAGTTAAACAGAAAGAAAATATTACCCATCTCACTGTTCTCAGTGTCAGAGAACTCCACATTGAAAACCAACAAACTGCATCTACTGACATACTGCTCTTGTTTGAGATTGAGTTCATTTAAATGGGTGAAAGGCATCCACGGTCAATCCTGTCACCAAACATTTTAGTATGCACACATAAGCACTAAAAGAAGGCACTATGCTTGGAAGCAATTTTTTGTGCTAATTTTGCTAATTAATTTCCAGCAAATTACAAATAATATATTCACATTCACATTTGCCATTGTCACTGGTTAACAGTAACAATATATCACAGAAAGTTTAACACCATCACCCAGAAGAGCAGGCCATCAGTCTTTTCAGAAATCTGGCAATACACTGCAGAGTCAAGGAGACCATCTATCCATTTCTCTACGCTGACAAATTAATGGGAGCATGACCTTTCCTCACACACACACACACGTGCACACGCACACACACAAATACACACACACACACACACACAAACACAGAAACACACAAACTGTCTGTCTGTCTCCAGAGTCTGTTGTCTGTCTCTGTCTCTCTCTCTCTCTCTCTCTCTCTCTCTCTCTCTCTCTCTCTCTCTCTCTCTCTCTCTCTCTCTCTCTCTCTCTCTCTCTCTCAGTGTGGGGGAGGGGTGAAATGGCTTGTGCTCAGGTCAACCACAGGTGCAGATTGATGAGTTTGATGGATGAGGGTGAGCTACCCCTTATGTCACATCACAGACATTTATCTGAGGGAGTTAAACCAGGGGCTGTTCACTCACGGAACTTCCTGTTAGCCACAATTGGCTAACCCTAACCACGGGACAGTGCAAAATGAATGGGTGTCAATGGAGTTTTTTACCATTATAATTTTTGTGATTTTTTATAATTTTTTGTCCTGAAATATTAATATTAAGTTCGAAGCTAGAAATAATAAGACCCCATTTGAGTAGCGTTTCGATTATTTTGCGCCACTAGATTATTATATACTGGGTCACAAAGCTCAATTTTTATGGGGCCAAACCCATAAACATTAGCACGATGCTAGCGAGTACAGGTTGAAATCTTCTAACCAGCTGTAAAACTACACACCTGAACGATTTGTCAATACAGCCTATTGTTAAACAACAGTCATAGTGCTTACCAGGAATGTTTTGTTGATAATATTTGTGACTGGAAATGGCAGTAGCAATGTATTTAGCATGGGTTCCCCTTTCCATTCCATACATTTTCCCACATGAAGGACTGGCCTACGCTCGTTACTGCAGAATGCATGCAAAGCTAACTGGCTACAATGGGAACCAATGAGACTGAGCCTTCTCCCCTGTGTTCTAATTTCTCTGGTTAAACCAAAGAGGCTTGAGACAAGAGGGCTTACTCACGTCAGAACAGCGTAGTACGAAATGATGGCAAGGGGAGTACGGAAATTAGTGTGTGTGGAGCAGGTCATAGGACAGCGTGAATGTTTGTCAGCTGTCCTTAATTACCCCCAGCAATTACTGCTGATCAACAGCTGCAGTTAATTTGGCCACAAATTATCCATCATGGTGTTACCCCCACTGACCATGCGCAAGGGAGTACGTAGATTGATGCTGTGTTCCATTATTCACCCTCTGTACTGTGTACCTTGTTTGAGTGCAGTGAAGTACCCTTTCCACCCTCCGCAATTCACGAGGCGAGTACATTCCGATTCCCGTTCTGTCTGATACACTTAACGGAAATGACGGTTGGTCGCGTGACATCCGAGTTTACCAACTGCCAATATGCAATTCAACACGGAAGGCACTGTTCCTTATGCTAACACTTTTTAAAGTTACCCCTGCCTCTAATACACATGGCGATTGTCTTTGGAATCAAAACTATGCTGTTATCACAGAGATTCAACCGTTTGACAGATCTGACACTCAACTACGTCACAAACATGGCGGCCGTTGAGTGCGAAAAGTGTACAGTAACACCACACTTCGAAAAATGGCCGTTTTGGGGGCGTTATCCGGGTAATTTACAGTACACTTTACCCTCGCGATTAGAAATGGAACGCCCTGCGTACCCAAACACAGTGCGGAAAGGGCGTTAAGTACGGGTAATGGAACACAGCATGTATCCATCGCACCCACTGGCCAATGACCATGTGCAAGGGAGTTAATTTTTCATCCACTCATGTCCTCAGACAACGCCCCCGTACTACACCGTGGCCAATGCATTTCCCCCCAAGAGATTGTTCTTCTGTCGAGTTTCTTTGGTTAAACTCAGATCTCACCATGTTTTTTTGTGCGTGTGTGTGTGTGTGTGTGTGGGTGCGTACGGGTGTGCGGGCGTGTATGCGTGCGTGCGCGTGTGTGCTACATGAATATGTTTATCCAATGAAAACACTATGCAATGGGCATAGTAATCCATAGAGCATGTGGAAAACATGCACATAGTCCTGCTGTATCTCAGATGTAGAGGAGAGCACTGCAGGGTGAGACCCGTTTATGTCCATTACATGTATAGCAGACAGGAAGTGATTAAAGAAACATTTAAGTGCATTAAAGATGATCTCACTCTACGGCAATCACAAAGCTTCAAGAAAAGAAAATGCAGCAAATGTATAATAAATATCCTCCACTATCAAAGGGAAATTGCTTCCTAATTTCTCTCTCTCTGCATTTTTCCTCTAGTCAATAGCTCCGTTTGAAGATGAACACGGTTCTTTAGTAATGCATACCATTGGACCACTGCTGATTTTGTAAGTATTTGACTGCTGCTTGCCCATGCACAAAGAATGAATATGTTTGAGCATCATTTAGTGGAGTAATCTCAATGTTGTGTCAAGAATAATTGGATAATTTCTCAGAAGTCAGTCTATTGACAGTTGTTTCCCATTTAAAAATCTGTGTGGCATATTTTTTTGCTCAAGTGTTCCGCTATAAACTGCTATAAAATGATTTTATGAGGGGAAATGGAAAATTATAAGAGGACCATCTTACATTATCAATAATGAATTTCTGTTTTGAAGCCTCCATGCTGTTCCTCCCAAGTGCATTTGTTTATTTTTGGAGTTCAGAGCCTGTTGTCATTAAAATTAATAGTCTGTTTTACAGAGAAGAAGCAAATATGGGTTTATGCTTCCGATTTATTGCAAGACCAGAGGCATACAGCTGATTACAAATGTACTGTTTTGGTTTCACTCGTGAAATATATAAAGACATTTTACAGAGGACACATGTTGAAAAAGATGGATATAAAAAAATGTATGCATCTCTTCATTCACACGACAAATCTCACAAATTGATATCTTGTGTCTCATTTGTGACAAATCAGTGTATAATCGATACATCTCACCGTACATAACATTTTTATTATGACCTCCAATGTCATGGCAGTTCCTCCATATTCATTTCTCCACATAACGAGCCAGGAAGTGATCTGTCAGTGATTAATGCTATACACCTGGACCATCCCTCTGGTCTGGCTGGCTAATCACTTCAGCCCAGTTCACTTCACACATGTGATGGGTCCAGTGGAGGAATGATTTTTCTTTTAACCCTTTCCATGTCCAATTCTTCCATTTCTTCTCCTCCTCCAATTTCTTTCCTCTCTTTTTTTCCTGAGAGTGAAAGAGAGAGTGGCCCTGGGGTCGAGTCCTGAAAATGCCTGCCATGCTCTACTTAGACGTCTTTAACTAGGGCAGCTCAGTGAGGTAGTGGAGAGCAAGTGAATGAGTGAACGAGAGCTGAGGGCCCCGCTCTGATCCTCCAGCAGATGCTGAGGTGTTAAGGATGAGGGTCAGGGCTGAAGCTAGGGCTGTCACACACACACACACACACACACACACACACACACACACACACACACACACACACACACACACACACACACACACACACTCACTCTCTCTCTCTTTCTCTCTCTCTCTCTCTCTCTCTCTCTCTCTCTCTCTCTGCTCTTTCTGACCATGGGCCAATTTTGATCCTCCAGATATATCATCATCACTATGATATTATGTTTGAATGCACTCACATTGCTCATTTGTATGAGAAGTGGGCAGTCATGGGTGAGCGGTTAGGGCGTCAGACTTGCATCCCAGAGGTTGCCGGTTCGACTCCCGACCCGCCAGGTTGGTGGGGGGAGTAATCAACCAGTCCTCTCCCCCATCCTCCTCCATGCCTGAGGTACCCTGAGCATGGTACCGTCCCACCGCACTGCTCCCTATGGGGCGCCACTGAGGGCTGCCCCCTTGCACGGGTGAGGCATAAGTGCAATTTCGTTGTGTGCAGTGTTCACTTGTGTGCTGTGGAGTGCTGTGTCACAATGACAATGGGAGTTGGAGTTTCCCAATGGGCTTTCACTTTCACTTTTTCGCTTTCACAAGTGTGTTTCTAATAGTAGGTGGAGAATTGATTTGTACATGCCAATGTGAGATCTGCGTGTGAGAGTGTGTAGACCTTGAGAATTTGGATTCTTATTCATCCATGTAACTCATCAATATTTCAATGTGTTTTTTTCTTTCCGTCTCTTATCTCGTATTTTCTTTTCTTCATTGTCATGCTTCAAAGCACGTTGCAGGCAAAGATCGGTGCGTTGCTGTCTGTGAACACAGTTAATATAATTCCATGAGAAGTCTTTCACTGGGATCTAGCACCCTTCATCCCTTCAAGTTTCAACAACAACCTTGAGCCTTAGGCTGTAGTCAGGAAGAAGAAGAAGAAGAAGAAGAAGAAGAAGAAGAAGAAGAAGAAGAAGAAGAAGGGGAGAGAGAGAGAGCGATAATTGCATATCAACACTTAACTATCAGCATATGATAATTATGCTGGAAATAAAAAAGGCGATTGACCTACTCCCACTCCATTCATCTCTTCAAGTCAGCGAAGACACGACACTTACTGTATGTAGGCCTACTGTACATATTCCATATGCTTTTGCATAAATGGAAATTTCATGCAAATTCTGTACTAATTTCCATAGTGCAAAACAGCATAACTATCTTCATCCACCCATGCTCGGAAGCAGATGACTGTAGGCCAAGATGTGCCTCCCTCATGGGTATTACTCTGAATAAAGAGGCAATGAAAATGTGTGTGTGTGTGTGTGTGTGTGTGTGTGTGTGTGCGTGTGCGTGTGTGTGTGTCTCGATCTGTCCATCAGAAGATGTAATAATACAGGGCAGTCATAGGCAGGCGCGGCTCTTGCATTGAGGCGTTGCTAGGCAACCACCTTAGGCCCCATCCAGCTCAGACCAGCTGTAGGGGCCCCCTCTGCAACTTTCACATAGACCTATGGCTAATAGGCCTAATTGGGGCCCTTGGACAGTTATTCACAGATAAATGGTCATTTTCATAAATAATGATTTCTGTATGTTTAAATTGGAAACAAGAACAATACAATAGGCCTACATTACAAAAAAATACAGATTCCGTGCACCCCCTCTCTTTCGCGTTAAAATGGAATATTCCATTCCATTCCATATGTGCGCCAGGGGAGTCCCTGAACATTCAACGACGTCTTAAATAAGGAGGATTACTGCCAAGCGCCACACTCAACAAACTCTTCATGGTCAGTAACATCAAGCGGAGCACAAAAAATATGAAGGCACGAGACGTTTGCAGATAGCGTTTGCTATGTTCTGTGTTGTTAGACTACACACAGCGTCACCACTCAAAAGAAACAAAACAACCATAGACAAAAAACCTGAACACCGGCAATCCCCTGATTTTTTTTTGACAACGCTGTGAGAAGCGCAGGCAAGAAAGCAACTCGTGCATTGAGCGTGGAGTAGTCTAGGTTACTTCGATACTTCAGGCACGCGAGCGCAGGGAGAGTGAAGGCTGTGTTTCTCTTTATATCGTGTGCACGCGCGTCTTAAACGGGTTTGTTCGGGGCGACCGCTTGACAGAGAGCGCGCTTTTTGGTTTATGCAGTAAATGTCTCCTTGATAATTTTTTGGAACTTAGGGAGTCTTTCCACGAAGACAATAGCCTATCTACATGATAACGCAAACGCCTACAAACCGCTGTTCTGTCAGAAAAGAGTGTGCACCTGTCTACTTCCCACAGCGACATTTAAAACTCTCCCATGAAATCCAACATACAACATGAGAAGTGCAGGCAAGATGGCAATTCGCGCATTGATTGAGCGCGGAATTGGCTACTTTGATTGGATTTTCACAGGCACGCGAGCGAGGGGAGCGTGAAGGCTGTGTTTCTGTTTAACCTGACTGCACGTGCGTCTGTTCAGGCAGGCTTGGGTCAGGGCGACCGCTTGACAGAGAGCGCGCTTTTCGATTATTCAGTAAATATCCCCCTGATTAGTTTTTGAAAGTTGGGATGTCTGTAACATCCACGAAGACACCTGAAAACGGCTTAATGCCTGCAAACCGCTGTTCTCTCAGAAAAGAGTGTGCACCTGTCGCCTACTCTGTCTACTTCACACAGCGACATTTAAAAGTCTCCCATGAAATCCAACATCCAACATATGAGAAGTGTAGGCAAGATGACAACTCGCGCATTGAGCGCGGAATTGGCTTCTTCGATTTGATTTCACAGGCACGCGAGCGAGGGGAGCGTGAAGGCTGTGTTTCTGTTTAACCTGACTGCACGCGCGTCTCTTCTCAATGGGTCTGCGTCTGTTCAGGCAGACTTGGGTCAGGGCGACCGTTTGACAGAGAGCACGCTTTTCAGTTTGTTCAGTAAATATCTCCTTGATTAGTTTTTGAAAGTTGGGATGTAACATCCACAAAGACAATATCCACCTAGAAACGCCAAATGCCTGCAAACCGCAGTTCTGTCAGAAAACAGTGTGTCCACCTGTCGCTTATCCTATGCTATAGCCTACTGTCTACTCCCCACAGCAGCATTTAGAAGTCCTCCATGAAATCCCAAACTAAGGTCACTTCAAATAGGTGACAGCAAGCATGCACATATGAAATAACACTTCAGTGAGGGGGGGAAATCACTCTGCTCTCATATTTAGGCTAAGTGAAAATGGGATTACAGAACATTTCACATTTAAGTTTGTAAAATTTTTGCATGAAAAGTTGAGAATCTTCATTGTCTGTCCATAAAGGGTGTAGCCCAAGATTGCCTGTTTTTTTGTTTGTAATTATTTGTTTTATGGAAAATCGTGATTTTAAAAAATCGAAATATACACTTTATGTTTAAAAAAATGTGATATGAAATTGGCTGATGGGCCCCCTAGCTAAATTCGCCTTAGGCCCCCAAATTGCTAAGTCCGCCACTGGTCATAGGTGCGCCTACTGTAGCACCATTTAACATGTTACAATGCATCAATGCTTGCTTAGCAGTGCTGAGTGTCCGCCTACTCTGGCTGCTGTGAAACATCTAATTTGAGGAGCCTGGAGACCTACACGTGGGCGACTTGGTTGAGGTAATGCTCGCGTCAAAGAGAGAGAGAGAGAGAGAGAGAGAGAGAGAGTGTGTGTGTACCATCATTTCATAAACGTGGAAAAATATGCAATTTAAGTTATTCATTTTACTTTACGGAAAGCAGAAAATTCACCAAATTTCGTACAAACACGTACTGTGAGTGCTAAAGCAGGTCATGATACTCTGTATAGGATTTTAACATAGAGGTGTACTCACTTTTGCAGTACCGTAATTTCACAAACATAGAAAAATATGCAATTGAACTCATTTTTATTTATTTTTCTTTTCTGTCACAAACATGGAAAAATATGCAATTGAACTCATTTTTATTTATTTTTCTTTTCTGTCACAAACATGGAAAAATATGCAATTTAACTCATTTTGATTTATTTTTCTTTTCTGTATTCAGCTTACTTTATGCACAATTTGGAAATAACTTCAACATTTCAAAAGGGGTGTATTCATTATTGATGTACACTGTATAATCAGAGAAATTTAGTCAAGTCCAAACCCTCCCTGAACACCTCTCTCAACACTCCACTCTTGCATTCCTTGAATGTGTGTGTGTGTGTATGTGTGTACGTAAGCCTACATTCTCTGTGCCTACATAAAAGCCCCACTAAGAGTTTGTGGAGGAGATAAACAGCTGTTTATGCGTTTGGAGGAGAACAATAAGGCGTGATGAGGGTGCATCTGCCAGATCTGACAAGCCTGCGCTGAATAACATAGTGTGGAGATAGCACTCTGAAGCACCGTCGGCACGCTTGTAAGCATGCAAACACGCAAACGTGTGTCATACACGTGCACACACACACACACACACACACACACACACATGCACACACACACAGAAGTGGCAGTGTTGGGTGCCAATCTGAGTGCCCATCTGATGGCGAATGAATGGAAGCACTCAGCATTCTCCGCTTCTTGGAGTTCTATGCATTGCGTTGCCAAGGTTCGATGTAATCCAGCCCCAGAAGATCGAAAATATCCCTCTCAGTTTTGGCCACCAGAAATGCATCCTGGAAAGAAAAAAAAACACATTTTAACATTGTAATCAAGACAGTAAAGGAAATGTTGGGAGATGGTAAAGTAGGCTACCAACTAGATTTTTTGTAACTGTTTTTTTAATCTACAAGAAAAACATCAAAAATATTATATCTCCCACTCCAACCACACATTTCGGTTACCTACACATCAGATTGCTAATAGCCATACAAAGACCAAAACAACACAAAGCACAAAGAAGAGGAAGAAAAGACCAGTTATTCCTTCACCATTGCTATACGTTTCCTGAAAAATTCAACACCTGCTGCCCAAAGACAAAACCCTGCTAATTGAATTAATTTTAATTTGATTTCATTTTATGTTTTATTTGTATGAGTTTAAAATTGAGATTAAACCAAGTGAAGTTTCTCAAATGTACATCTACATGTCAAGACAATGAGAACATGAAATAGTGGAAATGGTGGTGAAAGGTGGTGGTTGTTTCATTAATTAGGTACAGTAAAACAGAGTTAATAATAATCATACATAATCTTTATGACATGTCACAAGTGCATTTGCAATAATCAAGAATAAGATGCAGAGAGGCAAAGCATACAGTGGAACAGAAATGATATATCTCACTCTCTCATCTTTCACTCCAGGCTCCTATTCTCTCTATCTCTCTCTCTCTCACTCACTCTCTCTCTCTCTCTCTCTCTCTCTCTCTCTCTTTATCTCCCTCTAACTCTCTCTCTCTCTCTCTCTCTCTCTCTCTCTCTCTCTCTCTCTCTCTCTCTCTCTCTCTCTCTCTCTCTCTCTCTCTCACACACACACACACACACACACACACACACACACACACGGACGGACGGACACACACTGTCTGTCTCCAGAGTGCCTCCACTCCCACTGGCTAATCACTAATCATGTCGGTGTCAGTGTGAGTCTGTCATGGCCTGGGCTCTCATGCGTGATGTCGCCGTGTCGCGCCACGTCTCTCATCTCACAGCAGGACACTGATGGCTGTCTGGGTCCCAGCGACACTAAAGTCGGGAACACTGAGGAGCAACTTGCCAAACACAAACTTGCCACACACAAATCCAGACTACACTCACACAAGCTTACACACATACACACACACACACACACACACACATGCGGGCATACACAAACACGGTCACACACAAACACATGCAAACACACACACTCACGTCTACCCACACAAAAGCACACTCACACATTCCCCCACCCAGACAGAGATACAGACAGACAAGCATGCGCCGTGCATGTGTGCACACAAACACACACACACACACACACACACACACACACACACACACACACACACACACACACACACACACACACACACAGATATATACACACACACACACACACACACAGGCCCTCTGCGCCTACGGATGGCGATTATAAATGAAAACAAAACACAGTGTGACCTTGCGGCAGCACTAGGAGGAGACGGCCTTTATGGATGATACCCTTCATATGTCATCACGCACACACACACACACACACATGCACGCACATGCGCACACATACACATACACACACACACACACACTCAACCTTCATATGTCATCACACACACACACACACGCACGGACACACACACACACGCACGGACGCACGCACGCACACACACACACACACACACACACACACACACACACACACACACACACACACACACACACACACACACACACACACACACACACACCACCTTCACATGTCACCACACAGGTCAAAGTCAAATCCACTTTGCCCTCTGGTCATTAAAAAGGAACTCACCAAAGCAGTGAAGTTACAAGGCCAGCTCACTGTCAGGGGCATAAACTTATGATGAATCATTTGGGTCATATGGGACATCGCATCTGAAGTGGTTCACTAACGTTTTCAGCTGGGACCCACTTTTGGGCACAAGAATATTCTCCCGAGCCTCTTCATCCCATATTCCAACCGGCAAACATTTTTTGTTCCTAAATATCGCTAAATTTTAATGTGAAAATCACAGAGGAAAGTAAATGCATTATTAATGCAGTGACCAAGTCGTAATATTACGCACCCTGTGTCCTGATCCAGAAATCTCTCTGCCCCTTGCGCTTGTCCATAGTGGCAAAACGTGCTTGAAGTGTATTTTAGATAACCAAATGAATGCAAAGCACTATCACATGACAGTATATCCATTAAATATCACACTATAGTTAAAACATTAAAGCTATACAACATATTTACATTATATTTACATTATATACATATTCCTGTACTGTAATATTAAATGTTAAATCTACTGTAAGTTCAGTAAAATCAATTAAGTTGAATGTGACATAATGGTGTCAAGCTGCACCTTTGGAGCATTACTTTCTGTAAAGCTTGTAATGCACACAATGTTACCTGCGAATAACGATTATAAAACAATTACCGTAAAACAGCACATTGCAGCATTACACTGCAGGCATGCCTACCACACATTTTATTTGCCATCAAACCATGGTACATGTACATGCTTTCTTTTACATTAAAGAGGAAAGACAGAAATAAGTAATACGTAAATAATACAAAATAAGTAAATAAATAAATACATTGAGAAAGAAAGAAAGAAAGAAAGAAAGAAAGAAAGAAAGAAAGAAAGAAAGAAAGGTGCCACCAAACCCTGTGTCCGACTACCGAGCAGTAGCCTGAGGAGGAAGTCAAAGGTGTTTCCTGTTTGGTTCAAGAGTGCCAAGCTATCAAAGAGAAACACTAGGGCTCCATCAAGCCAGTCGTGTAGTCGACAGATATTTTATTTCCATAACAATCAACGACAAAGAGAGCAGGTAAGGGCGATGGGTGTGTGTGCTGTGGAGGTGTGTGCGCACATGCATGTGTTCGACAGACAGAGCCTGTGATCACAACAAGAGAACACAGTCGCACACAGGCCTTTCTGTTGTGAGTGAAAAAATATATGATATAATGTTAATAATAATTAATAATTTTTTTAAAATGAATAAGGGTGCCAAGTTTTGCATGTAAATCAGGTGTTCCCCTCTATCAACAGCAATTGGTCCCCGTCCAACCACACACACACACACACATACATACATGTGCGCACGCATACACACGCCTGTGTGCACACATTCAGACAGGCACTCACTCCACTCACTCTCTCTCTCTCTCTCTCTCTCTCTCTCTCTCTCTCTCTCTCTCTCTCTCTCTCTCTCTCTCTCTCTCTCTCTCCCATCAACCATGCAGAATAAAGAAAGCAAGCATGGCTCTTGGGACTATCTCTCCACGGACGAGAGCAGCATGGCTTTGATTAGGAGTGCCACTGCTCATCAAGCATCGCTGAGGACCGGCCTGCAGTGAAGGGAGCAAGATGTGAAGAAGCTGTTTTGGAGGACGAGAGGCCAGTCCCGTCACGAAGGCCAGAAGGTAGGCCTATCTGCAAAATGCAGAGTAATATTTTAAATGTACTGGATATAGGATATATGTATTGTTCACATGTATATGTGCAGGGATCAAAATTCCCTTTTTTTCATCACCATCCAAAATGCCTAGTTGACGTTAATCTTATAAGCCAAGCACACACTCACTAACGGGTCAAAGTGACTAGTAAGTTGGTCTTTTCTAGCCTGATTATCATCAACGTCCAAATCTCTAAGAGCACAACAATTAACATTTCCCAAACGGCATGGTTGACCCGCTTGACCATGGTTGACCATGCTTCCCGACACAGTGAAAGGAGTTCCCATATTTTCGGGAACTCAGAAAGTACTTGCATTGCTCTTGACCTGACTAGTTGCAATGCCGAAGGTGTTGTGTCACTAGAAGGGCGTGGCCTGGCTAGGTCTTTTTTACCAGCCAAACTGAAATTTCACCAGCGTTTAGCCAGTTGGCTGGTGTTAATTTAGGGCCCTGTATATGTGTATGTGCATGTGGGCATGTGCACATGTGCGTATGTATGTAAAAAAACAGATAGGTATATTTATTTAGATCATAAGGAAGCCAGTTTCCGAGGCTGAGCTTTAGCGTGCTAAGTAGATGGAGACAATTAACACACAGTATGTAAGTGTTTTTGTTTTTCCGTCTCTGGGTTACCAAGGTTGTTGATTGGTTGGCTGGGTAATTACATATCCATGGCAACACAGAACAGCTTGCTGCGCAAGCGTCATCAGAAGGTCACAGGTGTCCATAACACTACTCCGCTTTACTTTTTTAATTACATATTTTCCGTGACACAGAAGAGCATGCAGGCTACTATGTCAGCCATGCAGAGATGGTTGCAGGTGCCCAATACACTAGTAAGGTACACTTTCTTTTTTTTCTCTTACTCTCTTCTTTCTCACTTCAAGTTCGACCAATTAAGGCAGCCTATGCTACTACGAAACACATTAACAGGGCATAAGATGTTTGCACAGTAACAAATTAACATCATCATCCTTGCTGTCTTGTCCAAAACCCAGACAAATATTCCGAGAAATATTTCAAAGGTTATCGTGACTGATGTACATTTGGGGTTGTATTATAACAGTCATGATGACGTGCAGTTCTAGCTTCAGGTATTTTTCTGTGTCTGATATCCTGCTTTCCTGGTGGGGCGCCAACACATGGGTGTCAACTTGTCTTTGTAGTACTCTTAACAGGGGTGAAGGCAAGAAGAAAGCAATATGTCTAACCTTTCTTTTAGATCACACTGTTGTCTCTTTGATACTTTCCTCCCGCTCACTCCCCCCCCCCCCTCTCTCTCCCTCTTTCTCTTCATACTATGATCATCTTGTCTGTCATATTCCATTTCTGCATCCGATTCTATACAACTATTTTCTCTGATACACTTTCTTGCTCTGCTTTTACCCTCTCTACATTTGCCCAACTTCTTCTTGTGCTGCTGAAGAGCTGTAATCATGGCTGCTGTACATAGCTGCTAGTTTTTCATCACATTTGTACATCCACCCACTTCACAGATAGCTAGTGCAGAGCACAGGGTTGGGTTGGTGGCCTGGGCTGACCTGGCCTGGGCTGTGCTGGGCACGAGGGTGGCAGGGTTGTTGCCTTCCCTTTTTCAGTCTTTCAAAAGGTTGCATAGTGTCAGTAGAAAATCCAGAAGGATTCGTGCACAGAGATCAGAGATCCTGTCGGATTTTTTCTCTGAATGCCAGCAACATAATGATCTGAATTTCCGCAGAAAAAAATACTGGGGGTGAAAAGAATTAGAGAATAGGGCAGCCTCTGCGGTTCATAAACTTCAATTAAATTTGAGTTTTGAAGTGAAATAAAGACAGGCTAAGCATGCATATGAAATCCACATACGTACATGCTGTATTACACATAAATAAGCAGCGATGATTGCAGAGTACTTCCAAGCACATCGATCTTTACGGCTTCTTCAAAGTGACTTCACAGACGGATGAGATGCAGTGAGAGAAACAAGCGCAATGAAAAAAATCTACAAAACAAGCCTACAACAGCAAAACAACAGTACTGAAAATGTGTTGCCATTTTCTCTTTTTTTTCAGCATTTCTAGCATAACAACACCCCCAGATTTAAAAAAAAAAAAGAAAAAAAAAAAGATTATGTATGGCAAGCTGCGAGGTCTCCCAAGAAAAAAATGAACCACAGCAATTGCCTGAACTACAGTGCAGCAGGGGAATCACGCAATCAGTGGCGCATTCAGAGTCCCTGCGCATCCGGTGTATTAAAATCCCTTTGTGTGGCGTGCGGCACTCCAGAGAATCCAATTTGCTAGCAGGTGGAAACTTTAGATAATAATCTCGCTCTCTTGTCAGCCAGGTGCTGCGTAAACTGCTTTTCAAGCGGCGCTGGACTGGGTTATTTTTAGTTATGTTAAGTTACGGTATGTTTTGAATCGAATCAACCACCAATTGGTCACTTTAAAGACCAAAGAAAAGACTTGTTGTTGTGGTCATATCTGTGCGTGTGTGTGCGTGTGCGTGTGTGTGTGTGTGTGTGTGTGTGTGTGTGTGTGTGAGTGTATGATTGCTTCTGGTCCCTGTTTTCTTGTTGAACAGCAATAGAAGTGCAACATGCAGCAGGGATCTCTGTCTTTTCTGAAGTCCAATGAATCAGATTGTTCAGGAAATGATAAGAGGCTGCTGCCTAAAGTAAGTCTGAGACTTCCAACAATAATATTGTACCGTACCCTGTATGTGCTGTCAAACACACAAACAATGAAAGAGTGCTAGTGAGCGGGCTGTCAGGCATACAGTAGTGTGTGTGTGTGTGTGCTGATGTGCTTCTGTGAGTGGACAGAAGAGTGTAAATGAGTTGTGTTTGTGTGTGTGTGTGTGTCGTGTGTGTGTGTGTGTGTGTGTGTGTGTGTGTGTGTGTGTGTGTGTGTGTGTGTGTGTGTGTGTGTGTGTGTGTGTGTGTGTGTGTGTGTGTGTGTGTGTGTGTGTGTGATCATTGGTGATATTGTTGAGTGCCGTGTGATTTGCCGCACTTGTCGGTGAACTTTGGAGCATCTCAACATCTGCTTCCGCGCTGTTTCTCGTCTCTCTCAACACCACAGCAACACTAAGCTGTATGAGCTTACCCCCCCCCCATGCTCACAACCCATCCCACATGACATATCAAACACACGCACGCACGCACGCACGCACGCACGCACGCACGCACACACCCATACACACACACACACACACACACACACACACACACACACACACACACACACACACACACACACACACACACACACACACACACACACACACACACACACACACACTCACACACACACAAACACAGACAGTGCAACAAACCGTTTGGCAGATCTGTTCAATGTTACATGAAAGCATTCAAATAGGAAAGATAATGCACACGCTTATTGTAACGAAGGGGAAGTGGACAAAAGCTGACAAACAGGCATCGTTCAGAGGATAGATGGTAGAGCCCAGTCAACTTCTATAAGGCTGTAAGTGTTCATACTAGAAGGTTTTTAATAAAAGCACCCCAACAGAGTGGATTTTTAAATGGTAGGAAGCCATCACAATGCTTTTCCCTTCCTTGAGAAAATCACGGAGGGTTGTTAAAATCCCCATGACTGACAACCACTAGCTATGGAGCACAAGCAGGCTAAATGGCAGCTTCCACGGCGCTAGCTAACTTTTAATAGCGTCAAATAGCAGCAAACATTGTTATTCACCATGACAAGGATGAAAGAATTATTCCTTGTTTTTGTGTTGGAAGCCAACAAGAATAGCAACCAACTTCATTGTTTGTTTATGGCATTAAGTTGACTGGGGTAAGTTTATTTATCTTTTCTTGTAGAAATTTGCTCGTATCATGTACTGGTCCGCTGTCAGAAAAAAAAAACCCTGACATTGCGTCTTCATTCTCAGAGTGTAGACTTTTTCTCTACCTAAAAAACACCCGCAGCAGGTGGGGAAAAAACACAGACTGCTGTGTGCTTAAAAGCACACAGGATTTTTTTGGTTTGTTCAGGGTTCAAAATAACCCTGCACTGACGTAATATAATGTGAAAACGAGTCATATTACAGTAAAACCGCATTTCCACCTGCATCGGATGTGTAGACGATAATGAAGGTCCTAAGATTCTAATTCTAAAATTCTATTTCTATTTTTTGAAAATCTGGCAGTTGGCCTGGGTGTTCTGTGCCTTCTTTAATTGGCCACACGTGTGCAGCTTCTGACTGCTAGATTGGAGGAGATAAATGTGGCATCATCAGCCTGAAGAAAGTCAAATCGCTGTATAATAGCAGAAGCTGGTTCACCATTTCAGAGCCATATCATCTCTAATGGAAAGGAAATCAGTGACACGAACTCGACAGCCCGACTGGGAGCTGCTTTTATATCTTACCAGTGCTGCACTCCCTCACTCTCACTCTTTTTCTCTCTCCCTCTCTCCATCAACCATGGTCAAAAGAATGGGCATGAAAGAGAAGCATTTTGTTCCAAGTTCCAAGACTTTTTCAGCTGACATGAATCTGGCTGGAATGATCGGCTGCCTCCACTCCTCCACAGATCGTGCTGAGACTGCCTGACGTCTGTTCAAGGCCTTGGGCTCCTTTTAACTCTCATGTCAGCCTGTGTGTGTGTGTGTGTGTGTGTGTGTGTGTGTGTGTGTGTGTGTGTGTGTGTGTGTGTGTGTGTGTGTGTGTGAGTGACAAGGCAACACTATTTTTTTGCTCTCTTTATCTCTCTCTCTCTCTCTCTCTCTCTCTCTCTCTCTCTCTCTCTCTCTCTCTGTGTCTAAATGGCAGAACTCTTGAATAGTCTTTCCCTAGCCCATATTACATCAGGTTTTAGCCTACTGTATACCTGGACAGTCCATTAAGAGAGATCCATTTTAACCATATATTCTGGCATAATAGTGTCCTTGAACAGAAGGAAAGTGCTGTGAAGTTTTACATCATCCCAGAGATTTTACATAATCTACAATTAATGTACATGATTTTAGCTCTGACTGAGGAGTTTTCTTTAAAAAAAAATAAAAAAAAAATGGACATTACATTACATTAGACTTAACTGATACTTATAGCCACCCCGACTCAGTTATTTACAGGGTATTGATTACAGTTCGTGGAGCAATGTGGGGTTAGGTGCCTTGCTCAAGGGCACTTCAGCCATGAATGGAGTTGTAGGTAAGGGTGGGATTCAAACCCGCAACCTTCTGATCCTATGACACAATAGGCCATGGCTGCCTCCTGTCCACTGTTGAATAGTGAATATTTTACATCTAATGGGATTCAGTGAGATAGTGGGTAGTCATGCATGAAAACAAGTTAACATTGGATGATTGGAGAGGTAAGGTATAAGAACAGTCAGAAATTCCGATCCAAAACAACAAAAACATTTCAGCCAGAAATACGTTCTCCCTGAGAATGAACAAGTCAGTGAAATGAAGCTTCAAGCTGTTTTGGCTAGCTATTTGCACATCGACCCCTTTGTGTTCGGATTCATTGCTATCAGGTACACGCTGAGTGGTGAAGTGGGGGAAGAGAGGGGAGAGAGAGAGAGAGAGAGAGAGAGAGAGAGAGAGAGAGAGAGAGAGAGAGAGAGAGAGAGAAAGAAAGAGTAAGATGAGCAGCACCACGCGTTCATTCAGTTCTGGGGTCAGGCTCGGCCAACGGGCAAACACAGACACAGATCTGACAAACGGTTTATTGCACTCTCTCCAACTTCTGTGTGTGTGTGTGTGTATGTGCCTGCGTGCGTGTGCGTGTGTGTTGTTGGCCGTGCGTTTGTGGTAGCTGGGAAACAAGTTGTTATTAGGGGGCGGTGGGGGTGACGAATGAAAGGGGCGTTTGATCAGCCCCCAAGTTCTTGTGTCTTTATTGCCACCCAGGTGGAGGAAAAGGGCTGACAGAGGCAGGAAAGTCGATTGCGAGTCGATTACAGCTTCAGACATCCTTTGGCCTCAAAAGGCATCCCACAAACGCACAAAGACACACAACTACACACACACGCACATACGCACACACACGCGCGCGCGCGCACACGCACACGCACACGCACACACACACACACACACACACACACACACACACACACACACACACACACACACACACACAGTGAGACCAACACTGTAAACATACAGTGAGCGGGAAATAGAGAGAGAGAGAGAGAGAGAGAGACAGAGACAGAGACAGAGACAGAGGAGGGAGCAGGTTGAAGACAAATATAGAAATAGAAAAATACAGTTACCCACATAGAGAAGGACACAATTACAGCAATTGCAGCGGGGCCCATAAAGCACTCTATCCACTGGCTAACCACATCTAACCTAGCGATTCTCAGCGGCAACCCACCAGGGGTAGCAGGGGGGCGTTGGGAAGCCTTTAGGGGGGCGTTGAGAAGGATATAGCTGAAAGAGGGTGGTGCTCAGATGACATTGGGGGGATTAGTCAAAAAAATGTAAGTACTGAGGGGGGTGTTGGTAAGCTTATGATGAGGTCACACGCTGACACGCACATGGATACATGCGCGCACACACAATCACACACACACACACACACACACCCTATTGGAGGACAAAAAAGCCCCATTGGAAGTAATGTTCTACAACAAGACTTCATTAATCAATGGAAGCCAATGGTTAAAATTATGCTGCCTCCTTTCCCTTTCCATTGGCTATGCTGCCTTCTCTACAGTTGCCTGTTTTCTTTGTAGGAGGAGGAGAGAGAGAGAGAGAGAGAGAGAGAGAGAGAGAGAGAGAGAGAGAGAGAGAGAGAGAGAGAGAGAGAGAGAAATCAGCTACCCTGCCCACTGGCTGAGAGGAGGTAGAGACCAGAAAGAGTTCTCTCTAATGGCAACGATAAATGGACGTTTCCGCGCTCCACTGGAGCTGTAAATAATTAATTGGTTTGTTTCAGTGCGGAAGTTAGTTTTGCATGACCAAATCACTTCCTGACTCCAGACACTTGGCTGGATGCTGGCTCATCAGCTGATGGTGCTGCTGATGGTTTAGTGTCATGCCAGGCCATGCGGCATATGAGCATGTGAGATTTGTTTTGGCTCTTGTCTGTCTGTGGATGAATCAACACTTTTTGAAACTCAGGGAAAACACGATTCAAAAGGAAAATGTCTGGTAGTGCAGAAGAGCAGCTGTGATTTGTGGAATGTATAGTTTGGTTTGTGCCAGTGTAGCATCTCTCTCTCTCTCTCTCTCTCTCTCTCTCTCTCTCTCTCTCTCTCTCTCTCTCTCTCTCTCTCTCTCTCTCTCTCTCTCGTAAAGGGTGCTCAGATGAGTTGAGAAGAGAAATCCAAGCCTGAAGGTCACACATAGTAGGCCATCTGAGAGTAACTATTGGCATCAGTGTACCTGTCTGAAGCCATCCCCTAATGTTCCCCTTGATGCTAAATTTAATTTGACTGGTTTAGTGTGCTGACACACATTCATATCATCGGTGAGAACAAAACATCTGTTCAGATTTAGTTCTGACTGTGGTTATGCTTACTATGTTGCAACTTACCATTTGCATACTGTACAACTATATTGTCTGTTACTTTTTCTCATTAAAAATATAATATTTTGCCACCACTTTGAAATATATTAATCTACTTTAAAAAAAAAAACATTTTTCTTGAATAACTTACAAGGTCTAATATGAATCAAACCTTCCACAACGTATGCTCAGAGAGAGTAGAGATATACTTAAAGAATCTCTGGTATGGTCCCTCCTGATAATGCGGATGGTTATTATGATGTCACAATGACCAAAGTTCCATTGCTGTAATCTTGGCCATGAGAACTCAAAAGACACTCATTCTACACAGCAGCAAAGTGATAGAGGTAAGTTACTTAACCAGGTAAACCAGGTCATGTACCTATTATGAAGTAATTTCGTCAAAATCTGTTTGGACAGACTGTCCATGTATAGGTTGAACAGGGCATAGAAGCTCCCCTTATCTTACTCCATTGCCTACCTGCATATTGTTTAGTGTATCAGTTAACCAGAATACATATGGTGCATCTAGGTACACCCCTAATCATGAGTTTAGTGAAGAGCTTATGTTGGTTTTTTATTGAGCTAAAAAAATGGGGCAAATCCAACAACCTAGTCAGAAGTTATGGAATATGAACTTACCTCTATCTCTTGTCTGCTCCTGTTTAGAATGAATGTCTTTGGGGTTCTCATGGCCAAGACAAGATTAAAGCAATAGAATTTTGGTTAGGCTCTATTGTGACATCATAATAACCATCTGCATTGAAAATCTTCACCATTCATAAATAAGTAGCTTGACTAGTTTCCAAATTCTGCCATCTTGAATTCAGCCATCTTGAAAGTGTTGACCTCCAAAATCTAACTAGGTCATGAACCTTCCCTAGAGAATTAACACACCAAATCTGGGACAAATCCATCCATCCGTTCAGGGGCTCCACTAAATACGTTTGGCCCCATGAAAGATTCAAATGTTGGGCCCCCAAAATGACAAATTATGTGATCAGCATCCTTCCACTGTCAGTGCTGTCGGACACTTAGAATCTGTAACACCCCCCACATAATAAAAAAATGCAAATGATTTGATTAACAGCCGTACTTACTGCCTAATACTAAAATACGCTTTGGGACACTCCAGACATTCGACTACGTATGTGTTGCATTCATCTTATTTCCTTCTTGACTAAAATTTCCCTTATTATTACCTTCGCCAAAAGGTTATGTTTTGACCGCTGTGTATTTATTTATTTATTTATTTGTGAATATGTTTGTTACCTTCGCCAGAAGGTTATGTTTTGCCCGCCGTGTATTTATTTGTGAATATGTCTGTTTGTTTGTTTGTTTGTACTTCGTCTAACTCAGTCAAAACTGAGCCGATTTTTATGAAATTTAGTGGGATGATTGGTCATGACCCAAGGAACAATCGATTACTTTTTGGGAGTGATTGGGTCAAAGGTCAAAGGTCCAGGTCAAGGTCACGAAAAGGTCAAAAGCGTAAATTGAGCCGATTTTTATGAAATTTAGTAGGATGATTGGTCATGACCCAAGGAACAATCAATTACTTTTTGGGAGTGATTGGGTCAAAGGTCAAGGTCAAGGTCACGAAAAGGTCAAAACGTAAATTGAGCCGATTTTTATGACATTTAGTGGGATGATTGGTCATGACCCAAGGAACAACCGATTACTTTTTGGGAGTGATTGGGTCAAAGGTCAAGGTCAAGGTCACGAAAAGGTCAAAAACGTTTTTCTTTGCCAAGCACTATATGCCAGAAGAACGTGTGCATGCTGAATTGAATAAGAGGTCAAGACTGGGCCAAAAATGTAATAATACGATATTCCGGTCCGATTCAAATGAAACTAACACCAAAATTTGAAGAATGTTATGCCCCACACTTTGAAGATGGCCAGAAAAAAATAAGAGGCGTAGGCGAAGGTTTGCGCTCTACCGAGTGCCCATTCTAGTTTGTTTGTTTGTTTGTTTGTTTGTACTTCGTATAACTCAGACAGAACTGAGCCGATTTTTATGAAATTTAGTGGGATGATTGGTCATGACCCAAGGAACAATCGATTAGTTTTTGGGAGTGATTGGGTCAAAGGTCAAGGTAAAGGTCAAAAACGTAAATTGAGCCGATTTTTATGAAATTTAGTGGGATGATTGGTCATGACCCAAGGAACAATCGATTACTTTTTGGGAGTGATTGGGTCAAAGGTCAAAGGTCAAGGTCACGAAAAGGTCAAAAACGTAAATTCAGCCGATTTTTATGAAATTTACTGGGATGATTGGTCATGACCCAAGGAACAATCGATTACTTTTTGGGAGTGATTGGGTCAAAGGTCAAGGTCAAGGTCACGAAAAGGTCAAAAATGATATTCTTTGCCAAGCACTATATGCCAGAACAACGTGTGCATGCGGAATTGAATAAGAGGTCAAGACTGGGCCAAAAATGTAATATTACGATATTCCGGTCCGATTTCAATGAAACTAACACCAACATTTGGAGAATGTTATGCCCCACACTCTGAAGATGGCCAGAAAAAAATAAGTGGCGTAGGCGAAGGTTTGCGCTCTAGCGAGTGCCCATTCTAGTTGTTTTATGATTTGCCCTTTTCCCCATATGGTTATATAAACACAAAGCTTACATACTGCGAGTCCACTTTTCAGCTCAGCTAGTAATGGGCTTTATTCCTTGGGTGCCGGTATTGATTAAATGTGTGCATTCACTGTATTGTAAGCAACTTCACATAAGTGGGTTCGACTAAAATAGCGAAATTACAAAATCCTCTGAGATGACTGTTATACTTAGCCATTATATTCACAGCCACAGAGCTGAGCAATGAGGTGATTTGTCTGTAACAAAATGATCCACCCACACCCAACACACCATAGAGAGAGAGAGAGAGAGAGAGAGAGAGAGAGCATGTGTGATTGATGATTAGAACGTTCCTGGGTGTACTATAAAGATATACCCATGAAAGGAGTTTAAGATGCCTGCTACCTAGACAGCAAAGCCCCGGGCTGAGTTGGAGTCTCTCTCTCTCTCTCTCTCTCTCTCTCTCTCTCTCTCTCTCTCTCTCTCTCTCTCTCCCAGTGCCATCACCACAATCAGTGTGTCAACTAATGCCGGCTGACAAGCAGACGGGGCCTGTGAGGGCAACCACTGGCCTCCTCTCATCAATAATAAAGCAACGTAGATTTCCCTCCCTCACGCCTCTCCCACACCCCTTCCTCCTCTTATTTTCCCCCTCCTTCTTTTCCAGTCCTCTTCCTCTCTCTCACTCAGCTTCACTCTCCTTCCTTCACTCCTCTACTATCCCTCCCTCTTTTCCTTCTGTATGTATCTCTGTACATTCCATTATCCAAACTCCCATCCACCCTTGTGCGTGAAGCCTCATGATAATGTCACAATACGCATGTTAATTTCCTCATTTACATTTGGGATGTTGAATGGGGAAATGTAAACCCCACCCCCCGCCAATTTTGTTGTGCCTAGGCTGACAGTTTTTGTTTTCTCCAGACGTGTGGCATCAGCGAAGCGCGAGTCCACAAGTGCAAGACGAGGATGGGAGTTTGGCTAATGAACTATACCCTATCCTATCTCTCTCTCCCCTTTTCTCCAACCTCCACTGTCATGTCCCTCCTACATTGCCAAATTTGAAGAGTTCAGATGCAAACCCCCCTAAGTGCCATTTCAGAAAATAATCTTAACCCTGTGAGACCTGAACCATGAAAGCAATGAGAGAAAATTCTATTTTTTTGGAATTTGCTTCAATATTGGTCCCTTATAAGAAATGTAAAAAAAAAAAAAATCAAAATTTTGTTAAGGTCACTGAGATATTTAATGCATCATATATGATGCATCAGGCTTTAATGGATCAAGATTTCAGGATTTCATGACCATTCAAAAATGACTTTTAATGCATTTACAACTTTTTTTTCATTTAAAAAAGTTGTCAGACAATTTAATTTGAGGATTATCTTTAAATATTTAGTGAGATCCTGCCATTTTTTAAAGCCTATCCTTGTTTTAGCAGGACCATATTTTACATTTCCCACAGCCTGGTTGGGTAATTTTTTAAAATCTATGTAAAAACATAGCTGATCGACTGCTTAACAACCTATTTATGAGTGTAATATAGATCATTATTCATTTTTGATGTGGAATTTGAATATATGGGTCCATTACTACAATTGGACCATTTCTCCATTCACTTCAATGCATTTTTTACGAGATCATAATTTCAACATTTTGCATTACATTTTCAAAATTGCAAGTAAAACCTGTTTCTTAAGGCAATATCTTCGTCTTGAAGTAAAACAACTTGTGTGTTTTGTTAAATGATCGTCGTGGTATGCTTTGTAAGTTTCCCTATGGCAAAATGCGTTGATGGCTGACTTCCTGCCACCGCCGGATGGTGCTTATTTGTTTCATCAGTTTTAGCACGATCTCTCTGCAACACGGTGTAAAAATATAAACTCTTCCTAGATTAATTGCACAAAGCAAGTGTTCAAATGAAAGGATGTAGAGTTATATTTCGGAAATTTGTACACAAACCCTTTGCAATTTGACGATATCTCAGTGTCGGTCAGGGAAACCGCTTCTACCCCATTTTTGCGTTTTTCGCCGAGCTGTGATCAACTTGTTGTTGACCGCTGCTCTCTTGTGGCGGTTTCCGTGTACTGCAGGACGTTTGGAAATGACACGCAGGATGTTTTTGAGATCTATTTTTTTGTGTGTCAGCGGGGAGAGGGCTTTGAATTTGATGAATCAAATATAATGCGTCCGGTGCGATAGGGCTAATTCATTTCTATTTAATACAAAGCTATCAAAATTGCATATTTTTTAAGTGTATTTATGTAATATAACTATTTATATGTATTATCAAGTACATGAATGTAAACCAAACCAACAATGTGGTTCTCTAAAAATATAGAAGTGCAGGTCTTCAGAAATGGAGTTTGGGGGTTTTGCATCTGAACTCTTCATTTTCAGTGGCTATTCTGTTCTCAGACTCCTTAGTCTCCTTCTTTCCCTCCCTAGAGTACTCCTCTCTCCCCTCTCACCCCCTTCTCTCCTATCCCCACCCTCCTCTCCTGCATCCCTCTCTCCTCACTCCTTCATAAAGGATGTGTAATTACCTCCGCCAGGAGGTTATGTGATCGCCCGAATTTGTGTGTCTGTTCGTCACGCTGCTATTACATGGCCTGCCACAGTGTGTGTTCGTCACACTGCTATCACATGGCCTGCCACAGGGTGCGCAAGGACCACTGAGGAGCCCTGAGCAGCACCACTTACTAACTGGTGTACCTTCACGCAGCCACCTTCACGCAGCCACAACGGGGCAGAGCATTGAAGTGAAATGCATTACCGCAGTCAAAATCGCTAACAAAAAGCAGCCTTAGCTACAGCCTCGCATATCGTTTAAGTTCACAATGCTGTCACAAAACATTCATATAAAATGAAGCTCAAAGAAAGGCGCGCGCGAATTGCGTTAGTCCACGGTGATTTGCTGCTTCCCCAATCCCCACGCACTGAAGCCATCAGCACTACAAACATTCCATAGACTATACTAGACTTCGTAACGAATGAACGCTGGAGATGCGGTGAACAGTGATTTTCAATACGAAATAGAGAGCAGGCCCGGGTGCCGATCAACTGCCCACATCGCCAAGACCAGCTCGCAATAACCCTCATGAACGGATTCCCATAGGCTATTCACAGGTAGGAGGAACTTCAACAAGTGTAGTGTCGGGGTAGGCAATGATTCCGCTAGCTGCGACCAGTCGAGTCGACATGTCTCTCGCTAAGCAATTGCGTTTGTACCCCAACGACGTTGGTGTCACGATATTGAAACAGCTAGAAATGATAGATTGGATTTACATCTCAAAAGTTTGTTTAGCCTTACGAAATAGCCAACAATAACTGACACTCCACAACCATCCATGCACTGCCACTGGATAAGGGGATTCTTGCACATTTCATTCTGATTCAATAATTAAGTGAACGGCTCAAAGTAGTATGGGCCGCTGCACTACTGTAGAATATGTAGGCCTACTACGGGTGTTGGCCAATGAAAATTGTGCTTTTTAATTTTTATTTTGTTTTAGATGGTAGCCTAATGAAAGGCATGCTGCCAATCATCAACAATGTGACTAATATGTAGCAATGAGATTCAAGGCTTAAGTGCATTTGCAAATCACAGAAGGCATAGGCTAGCATGAACAATCACTTTGCCAATAAAACAATCAAAGGTGAACTAAACAGACCACAGCTAGAGGACATGGAAATGATAAAAGAGACAGATAGAACTATAATTTGGTTACGACTTGACGGTTCAATTACCTGAACACAAATGCTATGTAGCCTATAGGCCTAAATGCATGAAACCACATCATGACTACACCTATGTCCAAAACGAACTGCACTTCCTTGGCGGAGGTCTGCGTTCTCTGAATGCATTTCTAGTTTACGTATGGAATATATAAATTGGAACATACGTACATAAATATCAATAGGCTTCCCTCACTGCCTTTTCTTCACTCCTGTCACTCTATTTCATTGTTCTCCTTCCTCCCTCATTTCCTCCTTTATCATCTCTTACTTCCCTTCAATTTCCTCCATTTTCTTCTCTCCGTCTCACCCTCTCCCCACTCTCGTCCACAGTCTCACTCATGTTCAATCTTTACATGTCATCCCTTCTACCTCACTTTTCATTTTTCTTCCTATCCCTCCCATGTCTTCTTCTCCTCCTCTTTCCTCTTCTCCTCTTCCATCCCTTTTGACATTGTTTTTTTATTAGGATCCCAAATAGACATATCAGCTATCCTGGGGTCCACAACTCCTATCAGCTACTCTTCCTGGGGTCCCTTTCTCACTCAATCTTCTATCGCTGCATCTTTCCTTCATCCTCCTTTATTTCTTCTCCTCTCATCTGGCCCTCAGTCTTCCATCTATTCACATCCTTCCTTAGCATTCATTCTCCTCCTCTACCATTTCTCCACTCCTCTCTCCCTCAGTCTTCAATCTTTTATCTAATCTCTGTCACACTCTTGTTCTCTCATCTCTGCCCTTTTGCTTTTCTCTGTGTTCTTTTTTCTGCTTCATAATAATGGGCTTGCAAATTGCAGGTGTTAGAGCAAAGGGACAATAGCTCGGCAAAATTCTCCCTCTTCCTCCTTCTCGACTATGCTCTGTCACATACTCTCTCTCTCTCTCTCTCTCTCTCTCTCTCTCTCTCTCTCTCTCTCTCTCTCTCTCTCTCTCTCTCTCTCTCAGTGACACAAACAGAGGGGGAAGCGATGGTATGATAGATTCTAAAAATACAGCGCTTCTCTCAGTTCGCGTCTTTCCCTGTGAAAAGTGTGATAATGGGTGTGTGGGAGGATAGAAAAGAGGGGGGGGAGTAAAATGGGTGTCAGAGGGGGACGAGAGAGAGAGAGAGAGAGAGAGAGAGAGAGAGAGAGAGAGAGAGAGAGAGAGAGAGAGAGAGAGAGAGAGAGAGAGAGAGAGACAGACAGACAGACAGTCAGACAGACAGACAGCCAGAGATACAGAAAGAGAGAGAGACAGAGGGACAGAAATAATGATGACAAGATGGGCTACGGAAGTTCAAATCCCGCAATCAAATTTTGAGGAAAGACAGAAAGAAAACAATTGGATAACACTTCCAAATAAGGGGCCATAATTAACAGTAAAGTAGCTACAAACTAATACTTAAGTAAGGGTTAATAATCATTACTTAATGCCACATTAGACACATATTAATTGTTATTAATGCATATGTTGAACATTAGTAAGCAGTTACTTAACTATTAGATAACTATTACCTTGTGTTACAAGTTAATAGCATATTATTATTTAGCTAATAGATAAGTAAGGGCACCGTTAATAGTTAAGTAGCTATCAGGTCATATTTAACTAAGGACCAAAATTAACACTTACTTAATACAAAAGTAAGGCATAACTAATGGTTAATTAATACATAAATATTGGGGTTCGGGACCCTTATATTAGAGTTGGCTGAGGATAACTAATGGTTAATTAACAGATAGATATTGGTGTTTGGGACCCTTATATTAGAGTTGGCTGTGGATAACTAATGGTTCATTAATCGATAGATATTGGTGTTTGGGACCCTTATAATAGAGTTGGCTGAGTTAGTTTTAGTTGAGATAGTTTTCACTCGTTCAAATCACTGTATTAGTGGCAACAGGAGCCATTATATAGCAAGGATTAGACGTACACTTCTCAATGATGGTGGGGTGATGAGATGTAATTTTTTCATATACCACTTATTAGTTTTAATGGTAAAAACCCTACAATAAATGCAGAACATTATGAAGAGTAATAGTTTTGAAGCTAAACTAAACCATTCCTTTGTGATAATCAAGTTAATGTTTGAGAATATTATCTCCAAGAAGTGCAGTGCATGATGGGTACACAATCTACAGACAACAATATTTCGGTATTATTTATTCATTAGATATGCCTTTCTTTTGTATTAAGTAAGTGTTAATGTAGGTCCTTAGTTAAGTGACCTAATAGCTACTTAACTATTAACTGTACCCTTACAATTAGTTAAAGAATTACATGCTATGAACTTGTGACACATGGCAAGGGGCCACATATATAAGGGGCCATAATTAACAGCAAATGAGCTATAACCTAATACTTTAGTAAGGTTTAATAATCACTACTTAACGCCACATAAGACACATATTAATTGTCATTAATTAATGTGTTAAATATTAGTAAGCAGGTACTTGATTATTAGATAACTATTACCATGTGTCACAAGTTCATAGTGTGGCCCTGATGGAGTTTGATCTCTAAATAGTTTTCAAATGGAGCACCAGATGCTGTTTTCAAGCAATACCCAGGCTGTGTGTGTGTGTGTGTGTGTGTGTGTGTGTGTGTGTGTGTGTGTGTGTGTGTGTGTGTGTGTGTGTGTGTGTGTGTGTGTGTGTGTGTGTGTGTGTGTGTTGGGGGGGAGGGGATTGGGGGGGTTGATGTTGTTTGGGCAGGTGTGTAATATAGGACCAGGGTTGGAGCTATGGGTTATTTTGAAATATGGTGTGTGTGTGTGTGTGTGTGTGTGTGTGTGTGTGTGTGTGTGTGTGTGTGTGTGTGTGTGTGTGTGTGTGTGTGCGTGCGTGCGTGTATATGAGACCTTGAGGGGGCCTGTGGTCTCTCCTCAGTGCTCTTGAACATAACAGACAGATTTTACTCTGCACGTCATAGTGACTTCTGGAGGACATGACGCCAGTGAGCCAATAGTTGCTCTGGACCAAGTACACTGAGGGATGACAGGACACCTTTGAGACACCTTTCTTATTTATCCTGTTCCATGAGGACATAAAACATCAATAAAATACAATACAATACAATACAACACGTACAGGGGTTGGACAAAATAAATGAGACACCTGCCATTTTAGTGTGGGAAGTTTCATGGCTCAAGTGGACAAGTCTGTTGGCCAATTTTCATTAATTGCACATTGCACCAGTAAAGCGAAGTGTGATTAGCAGGGTAAGAGCACAATTTTTCTCAAAATTTTGCAATGCATACACCCACACAGCATTAGGGGTGACATATCGGAGTTCAAAAAGGAGAAATTCTTGGGTGCGTGTGTAACTGTTGCATCTTTGACCGAGACAGCAAGCCTTTGTGATGTGTCAAGAGCCACGGTAGGCTATCCAAGGTAATGTCTACATACCACCAAGAAGGATGGACCACATCCAACAGGACTGACTGGACTCAAGAGGAAGCTGCATGCGTGGATTACCTCGATTAGTTTGCGGAGGCGAGAGAAAAGGAGAGAGAGAAGGAGAGGCTGTGATAGTGGAATCATGTGCGTGTCTATCTGTTCAAAGCGAGGGCATGCAGGTGGCAAACGCACGCTGAGCAAAACAAGCCAATAAGCTTTCGGTGTGGCAGGCTTGGGCAAGTGGTTAAGGCGTCAGACTTGTAGCCCAAAGGTTGCTGGTTCGACTCCCAACCCGCCAAGTTGGTGGGGGGAGTAATTAACCAGTGCTCTCCCCCATCCTCCTCCAAGACTGAGGTACCCTGAGCATGGTACCATCCCGCCGCACTGCTCGAACTGATACCGCTGCACTGCACATGGTACCATCCCGCCGCACTGCATGGGTGAGGCATGAATGCAATTTTGCTGTGTGCAGTGAACACTTGTGTGCTGTGGAGTGCTGTGTCACAATAATTTGGAGTTGGAGTTTCCTAGTTAGACTTTCATTTCACTTCATTTTTAGCCTGATTATCATTGATGGTTGCAACGCTGAAGGTGTTGCGTCACTAGGAGGGCACGGCCTGGCTACCTCATTTTACCCTCTCTGATCGGACCGTCACACTTATCAGCAAGGAGAGTAGATATACAGGAGGGCTTACTTACTTACTTACTATAACAGCGTAGTACGAAATGATGGCGAGGGGAGTACGGAAATGTTCTTCTTCTACGGTCAGTATTGGAAGCATCAGGGAAGCATGTAATGCCACTTCCGCGAGGGTCAGAGTGTGGAACAGGTCATAGGACAGCGTGAATGTTTGTCAGCTGTCCTTAATTACCCCCTGCAATAACTGCTGACCAACAGCTGCAGTTAATTTGGCCACAAACTGAACAGTGACAACCAGATATCCTCTTTCCGGATTTTGCGGAGTACGGATATTGGTTGCGTTCGGATCGGAAGGCAGTGACTCGATGACTCCCCTCCTACATGAACAGGTCTCTGATCAGACAGGTGAAGTTAGCTGATGAGGCGGTCGTTTCGAACGGCACTAACTAGTGCGCCCTGCGCATTTGGTCTTACAGCGATTCCATGGCGGGAGTTGCGTTCATTACGTTAGCGCTTAGCTTACGCATGCTATTTGAACGGTGAATGACCGCCAGACGGCTGAATCGTAAAATAGGCTATAAATAGATCTAGCGACGACATATTTAGATACTACAATGTTGATTTATCGCTTCAATTCTCAACATCTGTGTACATAAGTGTCAGAATAAAGAACATTATAAGGTGGTAGCTTGGGGTAGTAGCCTAGCAGGGGCGGAGTGGGGGGACTTTTCCCACTGGGAGAATTTTCCCCTTGGCGGCCCTTTTTACTCCCCCATCCCCCCCAACGCGAACAACATGATTCCCCCGCCAAAAAAGACAAAAACCACGAAATCTGCAGTCGTAATACATGTGGATATTAGTGTTGTCAAAATATCACTCTGAAGTGGAGAATTGTAGCCTACACCTTGATGAAATTGGCCTACACAGCCATCATCACAGTCCAAAGCATTCACCATAGAATTAGTTGCAGCTAAGGCTACATCACTCTACTGTTCCATGAAAATGTGCACTCCACTGTCATTTTGACAGTTTGTAGGCCTATTGAAATATCGTTTAAGGAAGACAGGATGAGCACAGGCACGAAGTTTTGAGTGTGGGGATTTTTAGAAGAGTAGGCTATAGCCTACAAAAAGTCTGTCTATTGTGCAATAAACCCACCATGCAGCAAATGAGCCAAACCTACTTCAAAAGCACAACCATAAGTCAACAAAATGAATAACCAAACGGTGTAGGCCTACCTTAAAACGCTGTCTTCATCGCAGCAAATGTCTTTGTTTCTTGCAATTACTCCACTTTAATCCACAGTTTACACACCCAGCACTGCTCACATCAGAATCTTGTGTGTGGTAATTATTTTGTTCCATTTCTTCAGACATTACATAGGCTACATCCTAAATGTGCCACATATAAATATATGTATGATAATAATATTATTTCGACTATAAGGAGATATACCGGTAGTTCTAACAAATCAATGTAATCAAAATTGCTTCCGTGGTACTTAGCTGAAGTTCACTTCCGTACCACTTGGTGGAGTCTGTACGTAACCCAAGTCAATAACCACAGAACAAGTGAATCTGGACTGGCAGACTCATAGGGTGCATCCCAATATGCGACCTTGCCTCCTCCACTTGCCTCCTCCACTTGCTTCTCGTCATGATGACATCACTGACAACAGCATTATATTTCAATATCTTGCAAACGCTCAATTGTAAAGTCTTTTTCTCATTTGCAATTGGGATGGGGAATGAAAAACAGTCCCTCAAAAGTTGTTGTGGCTAGGCTGACAGCTGGGAAACTTTATCGTTTTCTCCACGGAGGAGGGGCCAGGAGGCGGGACGAGGAGACAAGCACAAGTGGAGGAGGCAAGGACACATATTGGGATGCACCCATAGAGGTAGAAAATAACACTAGAGAGGGCACAGCAATTTGCGACAGCACTGGGAAATGGCAGCTGGAGCTTCCCAACTTCCGTAGGTAGTGTAGGGCAATGCAAGTCAATGGAGAACACGCCCACCCCTGTCAAAAAAATTGACTAAAACTGTGTGAATATGAAGTAACACATTAATCAAAGACCAGATTTGAAATGTCAGGCTAAATATCTACTTAAATCATATGAGTCGATAAAATACATTAAAAAATCAAATAATATATTTTATGAACATAGTTAGCAACACACTTCAACTATTGTCCTTGTATAGTGTGTTGATGGACATTTTCACATAATTAAGCCATTTTTGACAGAGGTGAGCCTCGTTCTCCGTTAATTTCCATTTCTCTGATCTACCTACAGATAATGGCCGCAACAGATTGCCGTAAAAGTGAAACTGAATCCGGCGGCGGCGCACGTAGGTTGCAGCAGCCCCTTGCTTTCCCAACTTTCAGTGTTTATTTGTGTTAAAATGTGTCTTTCGAAATGTCTATCGTCGGAAACTATGTCGGAATGCACGTACAGTCGGCAACAGCTGTTGCAGATAAGAATGGACAACTTAAGCAATGTATTGGATGTACCAACGAAGACTCTGGAAGAACTAGGAATTCTGCGGCGGCATAGGACTACATCGGACCCGTCTGCCTCGCCTACACGGGGACACCGAAAGCGATGCTCCAGAATTAGGAAAAGGGGCAAACGAGGTGGCGTCGAGACACGGCTTGCAGCCAACCCAACTCGTCCAGCAATACCATCAATTCTCTTGGCAAACGTCAGATCTCTGGACAATAAGATGGATGACATACGGCTACTAAGATCAGCGAACAAAACCGTGAGGAACTGCTGCGTTACGGTGTTCACCGAATCATGGCTGAACGACGGCATACCCGACTCGGCTTTACAACTGGAACAACTAACGTGCCACCGAGCGGACAGAGCCCTTGCAGAGAAAAAACGAGGGGGAGGAATATGTGTCTACACACATGATGCTTGGTGCAACAATGCTACGGTAGTACAGAGGCACTGCTCTCCACGAGTGGAGTTCATGATCATCAAGTGCCGACCCTTCTATTTACCCAGATAAATATCCGCTATCCTACTAGTCGCCGTCTACCTCGCACCCAGCAACAACAACAGCGTCAGAAGCGAGGCACTGAACGAGCTGCATCGGGGCATCAGTGAACAACAAGACGCACACCCAGATGCCTTCACAGTGGTCCTGGGAGATTTCAACCACGGAAATCTCAAAACAGTACTTCCAAAATTTCACCAACATGTCAACTTCCCAACAAGAGAACAAAACACCCTGGACCTCGTTTACACAAATCAGAAGAGAGCATACAAGGCAAAGCCCACCCAGGTGAAAAACCCATATACTTAAAGTGTACTTTTTTTGACCGTACTTAGTACAAAGTGTACTATTTTCGGCGATTTAAAGTGCGCTTCATTGCACTATTAGTGCGCTGAAGCACTACTAAAGCAGTACTTCAGCACACTTGCAGCACACTGAGGATGCTAAATTGGCACCGCTTTTGGACAACTTTAAGTGCACTACAAGCATACTTTTGAAAGTATGCTCCAAACACGCTTTTCATGCATTCGTATGGCATTAAGAGTGTGCTTGAGTACACTTCCATAACATTTTATTGTTACTAGAAGTACAATAAAAGTATATTAACTTCATGCTTCTTTGGACTACATTGGAACATTTTAAGTCTGTAAAAAGTATATCATATGAAGTATTGTAAATATATAACAGGTATGCTTGAAGTGTATTTACAGTACACTCCCAAGTAGGCCTACATGAAATAATATAAATGTAATATTACAATCCATGTCGGTTCTCAGAGCTTGTACATTACACACAACCACAGGCTCAGTAGTGTTCTGGTATGCATGCCCAGCATTACTGACATTTACAATCATTGCATTGTTACAGTAATTTCAGGTACACATTTCACTTTCCTTCAATCTTGCTACTCCTTCCTGCAATTGATCACTTGGATTGATGATTAATGGTGACACTGTATACATTGTTTGAACAATTAATTCCAACTTACCTCCAACCAGGATACTATGGGAAGTGTGAGCCTATATATACCAGAACATATACGTGACCATCATAATGACGGTGGGAACATGGTCATTTTTTGTGTACCACTTTAAATTTTAAAAACCCCTACAATAAACACAGAATATAACAATGAGTAATATTTTCATGCAAACCAAAAATATTCCTTCAGGATGAATGGCTTTCTGTTTGAGAAATTTACCTCCAAGAAGTGCATTGCATGATGGGACATGCATGATGGTGCATTATGGGTAAATTAACTTTGTGTGAGTGTCACGGGGTGACAATTGAGGCCCAAGTGAACCGACTCTAGATGTCATTCATTCCCAATGTAATGCACCTGGAGCATGATTAGGATAATGGAGCGCAGGTGAGGAGGATGGAGGTGATTGGTGCACGTGGGTTGGTGAGCAGAGTTTTAAACAGCAAGAAACTAGACTGTGAGGAGGAAGCCGCAAGGAGAGATGACTGCGAGAATGCCATCCTGAGGGGAGAGAGAGGCGAGAGTGGAGCGGCAAGATGGGAGACGTCGGACACCGGTAACCGGACAGAGCCAGGCGAAAGGGACGAGAAGTTGGATGAGAAGTGGACGCGATCCTATGGATCAGAAGGCAAACTGGCAGCTCGGAGGAGAGCGCGACTGGCATAGTGCCCAGAAGGAGTCCGCAATCAGAGTGACGGCCAGGTGAACCTGCCTCGATGGAAAGGGGTTAGACAGACATGCACCCCACCGTGAAGATGAGTGACTCGTATTCGCCTGGTTACTGTGGCCCCCGTGAGTGCGCCGCTCTCTCTCTCGCGCGCGCTCTCTCTCGCTCTCTCTCTCTCGCTCTCTCTTTTCCTCTCGCTCGCACCCAAGACTGCTGAAGACCAACCAGCTATTCCGGGCCTACGCCGAAGAACTCCCATCGCTTCTCATCACCGCCAGGTGCTCCCGATTGAACGTTTGTGCCATGCCCCCGTTGCAGTGTAATTCACCTCGCAACCCCCGCACGGATGGACTTGGTGGCTGGACTGTCCAAGCATTCCTTTGGAGACTTCAGACTTGGGCGTGGGTGGGTTCCCCCGTGGGTAATGGACAGAGACAACTAGGCCTACCCCTTTGACTTTTAATCCAGTGGTGGTAAATAAATAGAATGAAAACTGGAACTTGTGTCATGGTTTTTGGTGTTGTGCAGTGAACTCCCAGAGTAGTAGTATCAAAGTGGGCGCGGCCAGCAAACGCGCGCCCCACCTGTGACATAAGCACACTTTGAAGATATTTGGGTGAAGTACAATCATGGTGCACTTAGAAAAAGTGTACTTGGAATATGTTAAAACGATTTACTTTAAAGCACACTATAGAAAATCACACTTCAAAGACATTTGGGTGAAGTGTAATCATATTGCACTTTAAAAAAGTACAATTGCAATATGTTATTAAAAAATACACTTTTAGTAAGTTAGCCAAACATCTTCGAAATCCACTTGAAGTATGGTTCGAAAGTGTACTTTCTTTGAGAGCAACTTAATTACATCTAATTTTAAGTACACTTTAAATAAGCATATTGTAAACATACTTTTTCTTAGCACAAAAAGCACGAGTGCACTTTTAACATGCTAAGTACACTTCAGTCATGCTTTTATTGTACTAAATTGAACCACTTTTTCACCTGGGCATCCCCCACATTGGATCATCAGACCACACAACGATTCTGCTACTGCCAGCTTACAGACAAAGGGCAAAACTCACCAAACCAGTTCAGAAGGAGGTGAGAAAATGGCCTGAGGGGGCCATCTCACGACTACAGGACTGCTTTGAAACCACAGATTGGAACATTTTCAAAACAGCTGCCACCCACAGCAATCACATTGACATTGAGGAGTACACAGACACCGTGACCTCCTACATCACAAAATGCATCGATGATGTTACAGAAATAAAACACATCACCACCAGGGCCAACCAGAAGCCATGGTTCACAGGAGACGTTCACCGACTGCTGAGGGCCAGAGACAAAGCTTTCAGAGCAGGAGACGTAGCTGGCCTAAAGACAGCAAGGGCAAACCTGTCCCAGGGCATCAGGAAAGCAAAAAAGGAATACTCAGACAAAATAACAACACACTTCAAAGACAGCAGAGATGCACAGAGCCTGTGGCAGGGCATACAGGCCATCACGGACTATAAGCCCGCACCACGAAGCTGTGACAACAACACCTCTCTGCTAAACGACCTGAACAGTTTCTTTGCCCGCTTTGAAGCACAAAATGACACTCACCCACAGAAAACTCCCCCTCCCCCCCATGATCAACCCCTCTACCTGTCCTCTGCCAGTGTTAAGAGGACACTGGCCACCATCAACCCACGCAAAGCAGCTGGCCCAGACAACATACCAGGCCGAGTGTTGAAGGATTGTGCAGAAGAGCTGAAGGATGTCTTCACAGACATCTTTAACATCTCTCTGGAGCAAGCAGTCATCCCATCACTTTTCAAAGCTGCTACCATCATACCTGTGCCGAAGAAATCATCACCATCATGCTTCAATGACTACCGTCCTGTAGCACTGACGCCCATAATCATGAAGTGCTTCGAACGGCTAGTCCTGTCACACATCAAAGCCACCCTACCCCCACCCTGGACCCCTACCAGTTCGCATACCGAGCCAAGCGATCCACGGAGGATGCAATTTGCTCTGCCCTCCATCCAGCTCTCACCCACTTGGACAATAAAGACTCATATGTGAGAATGCTGTTCATTGACTTCAGTTCAGCATTCAATACCATAATACCACAACAACTCATCAGAAAACTGGACAAACTAGGTTTCAGCACCTCCCTCTGCAACTGGCTGCTGGACTTCCTGATGCAAAGACCACAAGCAGTACGGGTAGGGAACAACACCTCAAGCACCCTGACCCTGAGCACGGGGGCTCCGCAAGGTTGTGTTCTCAGCCCCCTGCTGTTCACGCTGATGACACACGACTGCACAACGACCCACAGCACTAACCATCTAGTGAAGTTTGCGGATGATACAACACTGGTGGGCCTCATCACCAAGGGCGATGAGACTCACTACAGAGAAGAAGTAGACCTGCTGGCCAGATGGTGCAAAGACAACAACCTCCGGCTGAATGTCAACAAGACCAAGGAGATTGTTGTCAACTTCCAAAGGGTCCAAAAACAACTGCCACCACTGACCATCGACGGCGATGCTGTGGAGAGAGTGAGCAGCACCAAGTTCCTTGGAGTGCACATCAGCGACGACCTCTCTTGGACCACCAACACTACATCACTGGCGAAGAAGGCCCATCAGCGTCTCTACTTCCTGCGCAAACTCAAGAAGGCAAGTGCTACACCCTCCATCATGACAACATTCTACAGAGGAACCATAGAGAGCGTCGTGTCCAACTGCATCACAGTGTGGGGAGAAAGCTGCACGGAGAAAAACAGGAAGACACTCCAGCGTGTTGTGAACACAGCGAAGAAGATCATTGGAGTACCACTCCCCTCCCTGCAGGACATTTACACCACACGCCTCACCCGGAAAGCACTGATGATCATCAAAGACACAAGCCACCCTGCACACAAACTGTTCAGCCTCCTGCCCTCTGGAAAGAGGTACAGGCGCCTCCGTTCCCGTACCACCAGGCTGGCGAGCAGCACAATGCACCAATCGATCAAGATGCTGAACACTCAACCCACTCTCCCTCCACTGTCAGCCTCTAGCCAGCAAGGCCACTGACAACCCCCCCCCATCCCCCACCACCATATCTGCGACTGAACATTCCACCTGCACTACTATACTTGTGACTGAACTTTCAACCTGCACTAACTCAAAACATGCACACACACACACACACACACACACACACACACACACACACACACACACACACACACACACACACACACACACACTGCACTTTCTGCACTAAACCCAAACATACACACACTGACACACACTGACACACACACACACACACACACACGAACACACACACAGACGCACACCGCACCTTCTACCTGCACTAAACACATACACACACATACACACACACACACACACACACACACACACACACACACACACACACACACACACACACACACACACACACACACACACACACACACACTGCTGCTGGTGTACTTGACTTGACTTGACAGACCTTTTTAATATTTATTTTTCTTCAAAATGCTACTATTACCATGTCAGAACGCTATAAAGGACTTTTTAGGAAAAGCACAAAAGCACAACAATACCTCCTAATGTATGTCCTCTACAAGTCTTCTGTTGTCCAGTCTTGCACTTTAAATGTCTGTATGAGCACTGTCTATGTCCATACTGTCTTAAGTCCATGTATAAGTACTGTCTATGTCTACTGTATACTGTCTATGTCCTTACCTAGATTAGTGTATGTCTGTATGGGAAAGCAAGAAATATAATTTCAAATTCTTTGTATGACCAGTGCATGTAAAGAAATTGACAATAAAACCTACTTGACTTGACTTGACTTGACTAAAAGGGGGGCGGGGTCACCTCTAGTGTTATTTTCTACCTCTATGGGCAGACTGTGAACTTTAACAGTCATGTGGAAATCGGAAAATAAATAGGCTTTGATTAATGGAGTTGAGCACTGTGCAGAGCAAAAACAAATTCCTTTTATTTGTGACAACCAATGATCAATAATGCTTGAATATCCAAAATATAAATGATACCGAAAGGCCACATGAAAATTATCAGTAGAGAAGGGGTGTGGCCAATTTACTGTTTGACATCGTCACTGAGATATTGCCGTCTGGTACATGGTATATATTTCGGCGGGTCAACAACACTTGACAGAAGTTGTGAAAAGCAGTCAAGTTAGCTGAAGCAAAATTGTTCAGGAATCTTTAAGACCGGCCGAGGAAGTCCAACGGCTGCGATACTACATTTTGCAGCCGCGGCCCACCGGGACAATTCCCCGATCTCCCGATGGCCACTCCGCACCTGTACCCTAGCCATGTTTGTTTCTCAGGTTTCCGGTTGAGAGTGAGCACAGCATTTTGGGTACAAAGGCAGCGAAGACAGCATCTGATGGTGCCCTCAAATATCACCGTTACGCCCACAAATGCAGTCAACTGCCAAGGGAGGAAATAAAGCAATTTTTCGTTTTCGATCCACACTTAATGACTCGATGTCCAGTTAGCTCACTGGAAGGACAGCTGCCTTTGCCGTTTCGTACGCACCCCTTGTATTCATCACGGTCTCTCAAACACTGACCATGCGCAAGGGAGTTAGTTTTCCATTCGCTCGTGTCCTCAGGCAACGCTCCCGTACCACACTGTGGCTAAAGCATATTCCTACCTCAGGTGAATAATGATGCACTGTTTGCAACTGTAAAGAAGATTTTAGCACATTAATAACTATTCAATGAGAGGAAAGAGGAAAGAAAGAGAAGAGAGGATAAAAAAATATTAAACAAAGTAGAAAGTATGCCATGTAAATGTAGGTCTACAGTAGGCTAGATAACTAACCTTAAAATCAGATGAAAAAAATGCTTTCAGTTTCTTTTATTTATTTATATACTGTATTTATTCTTTTCTTTTATTTGTTTAAACCATTAGGGGTGGTCATACTTTGAACAGGAAGCTGGTGCCATTTGGTTAGCCTGGCGACGCCATCCATGTACTCCACCCAAAGATTTTGGCTCCGAGTCGGCTATTCGCCCAGGCTACCATTTGGTAGCATTTTGGTTTAAATACCATCCATTTTATTACTCAAGGCACAACAAGAAGACTGAGACCTTAGAGACATATTTTCTGAAAGTAATGGTCCAGCATAGGCTACTGCAATAGGGCTACAGTATATTTAGGGCCTAGGCCATTGAGTGACATAAAGGCAATCAGAAGAGTTTACACTCAGTTGTAAACCTCACATGGAGCCAGTAGGCCTATAACGACTTAAGTAGGGAGTGGCGTCACCCATTTTCTTTGTTTTGGTTTGAATTCTTGCAACTGCATTTTGGATTACTATCCATCATCACAACAGTTTTTTGTGTCGATAAACTATCTCCTGGCCTGACATCAGTTTTTGGAACTTAGGAGTCTGCATAAATGACCCCGCTCAGTCGCTTTAGGGTTAAACCGCTCCTAATTAGCGGAGCGCAAGTTGGCTGAACAGCCACAGGACTCACTAGTTTGACGCCGTGTCGGCCAGGATGGGCGGGATTTGGGTTGTGCGGATGGGCGGGATTTGGGTTGTGCGTACTCGTGGATTTGGGAGCTCGTGCACAGCTGTAGGCCTAGTAGTCCGGCAGCCAAAAGCCAAATATCAGCCGAACCCAGTTTCGTCTGATAAAGTTTTTTTCTTTGCAGTTTGTGGTTGCCCAAGGTGTATCTATTAAGATCCTAGAGGGTGCCCGGTGATATCCCTTGAGCATTTCCAGATATTGAGCATTTTATGCTGGATGTGCTGCAGCCATAGATTACAACCGTTTTCTGCCCCCATTCATGTTATGCTGACCAAATACCCTATACCATACTTATTTTTGTGTTTGTTTACATGGTAGGATGTGCATAAGAACAGGTGGTGAGGTATGGACATCAGTGGGGGTGGGGTCATGCATGTTTGGGGGTGGGGCTCTCACCCACAAAGCCTGATTTTCCAAGTCTGAGACACAGAGGCCAACATTTTGTCAAAACTGGCTTTATACCTCATAGTGGGCTGTTTGGTTTTGCTGTTTGTTGTTGCCCGGCACTTACACTTAGAGAAGAGTGGGTGATATGCCAATTTCAGATATTAACCCTTTCATGTTGGTTTCGCTGCAGCCAAAGCCCACAAGCTTTTGACCCTTTCATAACTGCAGATTAAAGCTCTAGAGGACTGGGTGTGATGAAAAAGAGGACTGACACACCATAAAACCCTAATTGGACCAGAAAGAGCAGCCGTTGCTTTTTGTAATACACTGACAATATGAACAAAGTCCTTTTGCTGTTGGTTCACTTAATAAAAGTAGTTAAGAGGACTGAGTCTGGTTCACTTAAGGGGGGACTAGGTGTGAAAATGCCACAAATTTACAGAGCATCACACACACACGTTCCAAGTCTCGCATAACGACTGCAAAATAACCAAGGTACATTCATCTCCACTTGCTTTTGTCACTGTCAGAGCGACTACAAGATAACGCCGGGAGCTTGACCACAGAACATTCAGGGTGGTAGGCCTACCACATCAAAGTTGACAAAGTTCCCTTGTACAAAATTACCAAATACATTTTACACAATTACATAACTAGCTGTTTTTCAAGCAGAAATGTGTAACATTTAGGCTAATTTTGGTGGTGTCAGCGCAGACATACACAGAAAGGATTATTAATTCAACACAGAATTTCAACAACCTATCTTTCATAACATTCCATACATTGCTATTTACTCTGTGCTGTTGTAACACAAAATACACAGTGTGATTAATAATAATTTGATTTCTGGCTGATTACTTGTTTGCCCACAAATTGCATAATTTCAATGGTGGTCATATTAACATGGAAAGAGATAAAAACGCAAATCCACAAAATAACCTAAAGGTATATACTGTATATTCATTGATTTGTATTTTATTGATGGAAATAAATAGGGATATATGATCCCCTGTTAGCAATTCAAAGTTCTGCTCCACCACTTCCAATCAACTCATCATCTGAATTACCTGTAAATAGTTGGCTGCCTAAAAAAGAAACCTATCCATAGATGCAGAGTGAGTACTGTAAGACATTTACATGTATATGGACAGTTTTGAAATCTGTTCTTAAAAATATCAACAGCTCGATTTACTTAATTTATTATTACTTACATTATTACTTGATGATTATCACTATGAATGTATTATGACTATTACGGGGGGGTCAAGCATTATGACTATGTAGGCTACATAGACTACAAATCCTATTTGAAATTACGCAGTGTTGTTGCTCCAAGTCTTAATCGGTTACTTAAAAATTGCTGCATTGTCAAAGCAATGTGATGTAGATGAGTGCTTTCATTAACGAGTAAATAGGCTCGTCGACTGCCCCATCTGCAGTCAGACGCAAAAGAATACAAAATGTCCACTGATCTACCTTAGTCTTCAGTGCAATCAGAACACAATATCAGGCTTATACTGAGCGTACGTGTGTGTGTGTATGTGTGTGTGTGTGTGTGCGTGTGCGTGCGCAATGCATGTACAGATCTTATTTGATGGCTTCATGGATTTCAACCCTCGTCTTGTCTTCATTTCCTATTACCATGCCCGGTGTTTTAAATCAGCTGTAAAAGTGACAAATAACAATTATATATCACCATTCTTTTTTCTCATGGCTTGACTGCCCTTTAGGCTTCCCTTTATTATGGAAATATTGGTTTTAATGTTTTGTCAAGATTCTTCTTTTGAACACATACCCCTTGATTTCGATTGTTAAAAGAATGAAAAAGTAACCTCTAATATGTAATATAAGAAATTACACATATTTATTGCTACCTGGATATCACTGTGCAGTAGTAGAACACATCTTGAAAAATGTTTTGTCTCGCATTTTTATTTTTTATTTTATTCACAATAGTTACATCTATGGTATTCGGGTCGTTTTCGACCCATATAAAATTACCACAGAGAAACAAGGGAAATAGGATTTTGTTAATGAAGGAACTTTGATGGAGTGGCCATTGTGGATGTGTGCTGACTCTCCCATCAAGCCTGGCTCTGTGGTGTAGTGGTCAGAGACTCCGTTTTTTACCCCAGTAGATCAGAGTTTGACTCCCTGTAGGCTATATGTGATGTCATGTATGTTGTCATGATGTGATGTCATGCAGGATCTCATAATGCACAATCCATTCCATACTTAACAGTCTTATTCTAAGCAATGTTGTGAATGTTTTTACCGAGGCATTTGTTGATATGTCATTCATGACCTGATTTATATGACTATATTCATAAAAATAGGCCGAAATGGCATTTTTTAAGGTTATTAGCAGTATTTTCTCTGTACCTGGATAACAAAAGGAGATAGCCACAATTAACCACAGTAGATATTCTTGTATGTACAATATTAACAAAATAAAAAAGGAATTTTGAAGCTGGCATTTTCAGGTGGTCAGATCCGTTGCATCAAAATATATGCAAATTAGTGCATATTTAATTAGATAATAGCCTAATTAGCATATTTAAACATAAAATATAGAACATTTGTAATACATTTTTTTCTCCAATTCATATGAGTAATCATCTGGTAAAGTTTCATATTGATATCTGCAAGTTAAAAAAAATACCCTATTCACCTACAGTGTCTCGCCTTTTTTGTGGGATTGCTGTTATGAAAGGGTTAATTATTACCCCATATTGGGTTTGTTTCAACAAGGGCAGTGTTAAGACAGTCCAATGTGAATATTTTTCAGGTAATATAAGCAATTTGGTACATTTTGTAACATCATTCACAGTAAAATTAGGTGTCTTTGTTTTTTTGAGTCTGGAAATGCTCAAGGGATATCACCGGGCACCCTCTGAAATCTTGAAGACTTACCTAAAATCTGTCAGATAAAGCAAAAAAATAAACTTTATCAAAAAAAATCTGGGTCCAACCCCACGGCTCCGGACTATAGTGCTGGGTGGTTTTGTCGATACACAAAAACATTAGGCCTACTTTAATTCTCAGTTGGCGCGCACGAGGCTTGTTTTGTCCACATACAAAAACATTTATTTAATTCTCAATCATAAATACGCCTCAATTCTAATACGCCTCATTTTCAATTCTAAATCAGTGGCACAAGGCAAACTGGTTGGCTATTAGTATAAGGTCTAATAAATTGCATTGCCAGACTTATGGCATAGGTCTACGGCTTAAACGGTAACAAGGATTTTTTATTACAAAGCGGATTCCAAAAAAGTTGGGACACTTTGTATTTTGTGAATAAAATCAAAATGCTGGCATTTTCAAAACATTCAATATGTTAATAAGGTAGAGCATTATGTACAGACAACATATCAGTTGTTCAAGTCAAGCAGAAATATTGTTTTGAGGTAATTATGTCATCATTTAAAATTTCACCCTTGCAACAAATCCCAAAAAAGCTGGGACGGGGCCAATAAAATGCTTTTTATATTGGATAAGACTAAACACAACACAAGGGATGACACTTAACAGTTAAATACTTTGACTGATAGCATCATTTTATTAAAAAAAATAGGTATTTTGATGTGTGAGACATGATTTCAGCAGCTCAACTGATAAGTGTGTTCTTCAACTTGTTTACATTCTTGTTATGCTTAATATGTGGAATATCCTGTCTGCAAGAAAACTATTTTGTGACCCGTTTACTCATACAGTGCCCTCCATAATTATTGGCACCCCTGGTTGAGATGTGTTTTTTAGCTTCCAATTATTTTATTTTTTTTCTAAATAATATGTGACCTTAATGGAAAAAAAGAGAAAAATCCAACCTTCAATACAAGTGCATTTATTCAGTGGGGAAAAAATCCCGCATAAAGAAATAATTATTTGACATCAAATAATGTGTGTCACAATTATTAGCACCCCTGGTGTTAATATTTTGTACAACCCCCTTTTGCCAACATTACAGCACCTAATCTTCTCCTATAATGTTTCACAAGATGGGAAAAGACAGAAAGAGGGATCTTCAGCCATTCCTCTTTGCAGAATCTCTCTAAATCATCCAGAGACCTGGGTCCTCTCCTCTGTACTCTCCTCTTCAGCTCACCCCACAGGTTCTCAATGGGGTTGAGGTCAGGGGACTGAGATGGCCATGGGAGGAGCTTGATTTTGTTTCTGGTGAACCATTTCTGTGTAGATTTGGCCATATGTTTAGGGTCATTGTCTTGCTGAAAGACCCAGTGACGACCCAGCTTCAGCTTTCGGGCAGAGGGCAACAGATTTTGATTTAAAATGTCCTGGTATTTCAAAGCATTCATGATGCCATGCACCCTAACAAGGTTCCCAGGGCCTTTGGAAGCGAAACAGCCCCACAGCATCACTGACCCACCCCCATACTTCACAGTGGGTATGAGGTGCTTTTCAGCATGCGCATCTTTCGTGGTACGCCAGACCCACTTAGAGTGTTTGTTGCCAAAAAGCTCAATCTTGGTCTCATCTGACCAAAGCACACGGTCCCAGTTGAAGCCCCAATACCGCTTGGCGAACTCCAGACGCTTGCGTTTATGATTGTGAGTGAGGAAAGGTTTTCTCCGTGCATGCCTCCCAAACAGCTTGTTGGCGTGTAGACAGCGCCTGATGGTTGATTTGGAGACTTTGTGACCCCAGGATGCTACCATTTGTTGTAATTCTGTAACAGTGAGCTTTGGAGATCTTTTGATTTCTCTTACCATCCTCCTCACTGTGCGTGGTGGCAAAATAAACTTGGGTCCTCGTCCAGGCTTGTTTACCACTGTTCCAGTTGTTTTGAACTTCTTAATTATTCCTCTCACAGTGTATATGGGAAGCTGCAGTTGAGTGGCAATCTTCTTGTAGCCTCTGCCTGACCTGTGAAGGTCGACGCACATCTGCCTCACTTGTATGCTGTGTTCCTTTGTCTTTCCCATGTTTAAGAGTGGATAAGAGAAATGGCCTCGGTGTCACGTCATATTTATACCCCAGGGAAGCAGGAAGTGATGAATTACTAATTAAATGTTCCTACATACTCTGGTAAACTTTGTAAACTACTGTAGAAATGACAGAAATGCTTCAATTATATTTATTTCCTGGGAATTGTTAAGGGTGCCAATAATTGTGGAACAGGTGATTTAATGAAAAATAATTATTTTTTAGTCAGGGATTTTTTTATTTTCTTACAATTCATTTGAGTTGAAGGCTACATTTTCCTACAATTTTCAGTGTGACAGTATTCTTCTGCAATAAACACTGAATTTATTTTAAGGCTTTTAACACATCTCAACCAGGGGTGCCAATAATTACGGAGGGCACTGTATGATGGAACCACACTGTTGGAACATAGTAGAGATTGAAATTTGCCACCATTATGGGGCAATATCTAAAGGAGGTGCTCCAAAACATAATGCATTGGTAGCTATGTATGCTGCTTAAAGTCTGTATATATTATTCATCATTTATTTTAATGCTCTACATGAGTAAGAAGACCATAACCAAGGCACCTCTGCACCCCCTTACCATCATATGCTGTATTTCAGACTGACCACTAAATCAAGCTGAAGTATTCATTTTCTATATAACCTGGAGGGTGCATGACTCCATGATTTTAAAAAAGGATGCAATATTTTCCATTCTGTAATCAGAGGACAGTTTCACATGTGTCTTAGGTCCATCTAGAATGAGCTTTGTCGCATGCAACACTGTTAAATGTCTGCATCATGTGCATTTATCAAGTGTTGTGTTTATGGTCATTTTTTAGAGAGCTGTCATTGTTGAAGTGTCATAGTTTGTTTGTTGTCGACAAATATGTCATGATCTCATAACTCATGCAATGATTACACAGAGCTCTATATTACAGAAATTGGCCTTATATACCTGCAATTTTGATAACTCAATCTTTTTGTGTAATAGATAGGCTAAGTAATTAGTCCCTCAAAATCTTCACTACTGAGTGCCACAGCCTCTCTGTGATGGTATTTTATTTGTGCATTCATGCTGGCAGTCAATATAGTTCCTTTTAAAATATTCTTCCCAGTGTTATTTTTAGAATTATCCCACTATTACAACATGTTTTGGCCCTGTCCCAACTTTTTGGAATTTGTTGCATGGGTCAAATTTTAAATGATGACATAATTACCTCAAAACAATATTTCTGCTTGACTTTAACAACTGATATGTTGTCTGCACATATTGCTCGACCTTATTAACATATTGAATGTTTTGAAATTGCCAGCATTTGGATTTTATTCACAAAATACAAAGTGTCCCAACTTTTTTGGAATCCGCTTGTATTAGGTTATATTGGCCACCTACAAAATATAGGCTAATTATTTTGGTTAATCCACAAACTGCTAATATACCTCGTTTGCAATAACGGGACCGACTCAAGGCAACTGCGAGCAAACTTCCTAATATGCCTTGTTTGTGTGGCAGAGTGGAAGTGAAGATGCTTGCTAATCAAACTTCATAAACACCAGACTTTAGTTGTAGCTACGCCACTGGGGAATTGCACCTCCAGAATATTGAGAATTTAGTAACTAGGGCAACACAGGTTCGTACACTCAGAAGGCAGGAAACGTGAGTTACAAATATGATTTATTTTCTCGTAGGCCTATCACAATATTTTCAAAAGGATTCCGTTTCAATTAAAACAATGCATTTGATCATATTCACATCCTGTCCTCTTGTCCCATACATACATGAAATGCTGTGCAGTCAGGCAATTCCAATTCGAAAATAAAAACAGAAAAATAAAAACAAAAGCATGCAATGACACTGCAACCAAAAGACTCAGCACTCGAGTTATTAAGAGGAACACTCCATGCAATTCAAACACATTCCATGCAGGGTAAATGGTTCAACAAAGGAAAATAAACAAAGTAATTTGGTATAGGCCTGTGCCTTAATACACGCGCAATGGCAGGTGGAATAAACTGGGTCACAAGTGTAACAGGTAGGCGATCCTCAAACATGCACACTCGTTCAGTTCGTGAAGCAGCAATTTGCTGAAAGCTGCTCTGACGTGAGGACGACTGAAGCGACCTCGAGATGTTCCAGTAGTAGCACACATTAAACAAAACAGCAGCCTAGGACCTATGGCACGGGCGCGCGGCCTGGCAGGAACACGTCACCCGCAGACAAGAGCATATGACTAAAATTAGGCTACTGTTATTTACACACGATTAGACATCCAAGACTCACATGACACTTCACTTGACGTGAAGACGCACCTACCAGTTGAATGGCATTCAATCAGACATAGGGAGGGGGAAGCGCAGCTCATCCAGCTCACAGCTCCAACACATACCGGACGACCGGACCGACCATGGAGACACCAATACAACAAGAGGGCGCGGATGAAATACTTACACACCAGACTAACAAATTCACAAATCACCTACTCGTAGGATGACTTTACTCACCAAGTTCTCGCACAAACATCCAAACGCAGACACAGCAGTCAGCTCACGGCACGCGCCTTCAAACAAACACAGGCACCCCGGGCGAAGAGCGGAAATTACGCACGCTCACCTGCCCTTAAATCATGGAGTGACGGCCCGGTATACATCAGATTTCAAGGAGTGAAACTCATAGAGGTAGAAAATAACACTAGAGTGGACATGGCAATTCACGACAGCACTGGGAAGTGGCACATGGCGCCTCCCATTGTCTGTAGGTAGTGTAGGCACCTTCAGTCAATTCAAGTCGATGGAGAACACGCCCACCTCTGTTAAACATTGGACTAAAACTGTTTGAATATGAAGTAACCCATTAATCAAAGACCAGATTTGAAATGTCAGGATAAATATCTACTTAAATCATATGAGTCGATAAAATACATCTAAAAATCGAATTATATTAATTCTGCACATATTTAACAACACACTTCAACTATTGTCCTTGTAGAGTGTGTTGATGGACATTTTCACATTATTAAGCCATTTTTGACAGAGGTGAGCCTCCTTGTCCATTCATTCCATTCATCAGACCTACCTACAGATAATGGCCGCCACAGATTGCCGTCAGAAGGGGGGCGGGGTCACCTCTAGTGTTATTTTCTACCTCTATGGTGAAACTGCTACAGTGGCAAATCAACACAATTATGAAAGACAAGGCATATTGGATTGGATTTAAACAAACTACATTTTGTGATTTTACATTTTCCTTGGTTTGCATGTTTTTAAACTGACCACATTTTGTGATTTTACATTTTCCTTGGTTTGCATGTTTTTAAACTGACCACATTTTGTGATTTTACATTTTCGTTGTTTTGCATACTTATTCATTTTTGGTGTGGTTTGCTGTCATACTGGCTCATGTTGCTGTGCATCATGTTGCATTGTTCATCATGGTTTGTTTTGCTGCGCTGCTTCATTTTACATTTGCATGCTTAGACTTGATCTGCGTGATTTGAGTGTGCTGTCCTCATTATACCAACGAAAATGTAAAATCACAAAATGTGGTCAGTTTAAAAACATGCAAACTAAGGAAAATGTAAAATCACAAAATGTAGTTTGTTTAAATCCAATCCAATATGCCTTGTCTTTCATCATTGTGTTGATTTGCCACTGTAGCAGTTTCACTCCTTGAAATCTGATGTATACCTTGTTCCAAATAGGCCTACTATTTAATACATTTTCTACAATCCAATATGCCTTGTCTGTCTGTCATCATGACACCACCTATTTTTTGTCAGGTCATCAGGCAAAGTTGGTTAAAACTGAGGTACTTAGACAACAGAAAACTATCACCGCAATTTCAGTGTTTCATTACAGACCTTATCAAAGTATCCATGTGTTAATGTTAGATCTACAGAAGTGGGGATGAATTGATATGCAGAATGCAGTTCCTAATATGACCACCAGACCTTATAAATAGAAGGTAAATCCTACATTTGCGACCACATGTGCCATGGACTCGGTGGACAACTTACCAGATCACCTCGAGGTTTGGATTAAATGTGAATAAAATGGAATTGTCAGAAACGTCATTTGTATTGCATCGTTGGCTAGGCCTGCTTTTGTTCTTGCTTCTGTTTCAAGAGATGAGCCAAACCATAATAAAATGATGACATGATACGCATTTGTGGAGTTTATGCAGTTAGGATTAGGCTACATTACATTGCATTTAGCTGACGCTTTCATTTAATAGGCTATGTAAATAAAAATGAAATCAAATACTGGAGCACACTGCATCGTTGGGTAGCCTAGGCTATTGACTTGGCACATCTGTTTCAAGAGATATGCCAAACCACGCTAAAAAAGACATACGACACGTCATTTGTGTAGGCCTACTGCATCGTAAATGGTTTGGGTAGCCTAGGCCTGCTTTTTGTTTTTTACCCTACTTTTAGTGTCTGTTTCAAGATATCGGCCAAATTATCTGTATGTACACGAATGTTCTGCAAGCCTGCTCTTTGAGCGAGAGTTGACATTCTTGCTGTGAAATGAAAGCTATCAGAGGGGAGGAACAAGGGAGCCGTTGTAGCCAATCGGAGACGCCAAACGCGGTTGGGCGCAATATCGTCCTGTCTTTCGCAAACTCGCGGCCCGTCCGCCAATCTGAGGGCTGCCCTTAGCCATTCTCGCAACTTGAGCAATTACACCTGCTACATTCGCAATAACGGGACTTTCTGGATTCAACTGCGACCTTCTTGTAAAGATCTTGTCCATATAAAAGTTGCATCGGCGCAGGGTAGATGTTATGCAATATGCTGATAGATATAGTACATTGCATTTGACCAAATAATGTACACGTTGGCCACCTACAAAAATAGGCTATTGTAATAATTTAGCTTAATTCACAAACTGCTTCTAATACGCCTCGTTTGCAACAACGGGACCTTGACTCAAAGCAACACGAGCCCATTTCCAAACTTAGAGCTCTGATGCTGTCAAAGCAACTGAGAGCTTCTTGTAAAGATCTTGTCAAGATAAAGTTGCATCGGCCTAGGGTAGTCTATGCATTTTTTTTATTATTAGGTTACATGTTGACCACCTACAAAAATAATTATTAAGGTTAATGCACGATCCAAGGCAACTGCGAGCAAACTTAGAAATCTAATGCTTCTAATAGGCCTATGCCTCGTTTGCAATAAGGGGACCTCAACGCAGGGTACGTTTAACAAATAATTAGGCCTAGTTGCTAATAAAAATGCGGTTGCATCAGGGTGTCGTTTGCAAACTTACTTGAATGTGTTGTTAAAATAACTTATAGGTCCACTAGTTCATTTGATGTGTAGCCTAGGCCCCTACTACATCAACTGAAAACAAGGCTGAATCTCAAATGGTGCACTTGTGCACTTCAGTGTTCATGTTTCAGTGCGTCTGCCCGTAGGCCTATTAGTTACGCACCTAGTGCATGAAGTGCAAGTGCGCCATTTGCTTTTCTGCACCGTGGTGCAGCTGTCACTCTGAATGACGTAAGGCGCAAGTCAGCTGTCCTCAGCGCAGCCGATGTGTGTGTGCGCGCGCGGCTAAACTCAAACGCAGGTGCTTTTAATTAGGTTCAGGTCGCCTCGGTCGGTTTTGGAAAGACGCTCTAAGTCGCACAGAAAAGCTTGATGTGCTTGACTTCAATAACTTGGAAATACTGTACTAACGTGACGCTGGGAACCTGGAGAGAGAGCTGGTAAGCACTTGTGGTTTTAATTTACTTCGTGGTAGAACTGGTCATTTGTGGCGAGACGTAAAGTGTCATTCAAACAGCATTTGTCTCACAACAGTGTATTGTGTGGTAGTGTTGGACAGTTTTCTTCCTTTGCTCCACACTCTTTGTAACGTTGTGAGGTTAATTGCCGGGCACAAGTTGGCGTGATGCCTTTATTCACACATAATTCACAAAGGTTAGAACTTGAAAAAAAAACTGAACAAAAATCCAAGCAAATCGTCAACTTGACATCTATATTATTTGGTCAAATGCAATGTTGGCTATCAGCAGTGGTGTAGTCTACTTTTTTATGGTGGGTATACTGTATATTTGAGCATTTTTTGAAGTGGGTATACTGTATATGTTTGTGCTGTTCAAAACAATGGATCAATCCATTTTAAGTGGGTATACTGAAATGCCTGAAATTTAGAAGTGTGTATACTCCGTATACCCGCGTTCTACGTAGACTACACCACTGGCTATCAGCATATTACATGGCCTACCCAAAGCAATTTATCTAGAAGCTTGCAATTGTTTTCAGTCCAGAAGGTCCCGTTATTGCAATCGAGCCATGGCCATAGGCTATTGGAAGCATTATGTTTGGGAATGAACCTACATGTATTTTTTATTGTAGGTGGACAAAAAAATTGGCCTAATAAAAAAAGAACCTTGTTATCAACATATTAAGCCTAAATGTCATATAGCCTACTCCATGTAACTTTATCGATGCAATTTCATTTAACTGTTAGGCCTATTCTAGCAGTGTGTCATTGCTTTACTGGTAGTCCAGTTATTGAAAACGAGGCATATTAGAACCATGGTGTTTGAGATTTAAAGTAGGCTAATGTTTTTATATGTGGACAAAATATTATGATAAAGAATATATAATAAAGTAATAAAAAACACCCTCTTGCATGATGCCACCGATCTCAGCTCTAGTGCACGAGTAGGCTATACGCACAACCCAAATCCCCTCCATCCGGGCCAAGACGGTGTGAAACTAGTGAGTCCTGGCACAGGTGGCATTTCGTTTCAAATGGTTTCAAATTGCTTTGTTTGTACTGCAGGGTAGCCTGGACCTTACGTTCTCTGTATGAGGTGTGTAGTCAAAAGATTGTGTGCCAGCAGTGCGGAAACGTGAGGATAGGCCTACGTCCATACAACCATTCATTATGAGCGCTGCTGTAATTTCTCCTGGTTGACCTCATGTTTTAGAATAGAGAATCTTTGGTGTAGGCCCCTAGCAACAGTATCTCTGGCTATGCGCAGTAGCTTGGAAAGTGTCTGTATTGCAGGTGATGTAGTGACGTAGGCCTATCTCTCTCCGTGTGGGTGTGTGAATGATGCAGTGTATTTAATTCTTTTATTTTGTGTTTTATATGTTTAAAGGTTTCTGGTCTGCTGTTCTACAATTACTCCATCTGTTACCACTACTTCAAAACATCAACGTCAGTGACCTCAACAAAAAAGACAAGACGAGTGGAATCCTATGTCCGTGTACAGTCCTTCTCTTTCAAGTGTGGAAACCTAGTGCTGACATAGACTTGACAGTGAGAAACTTCTACAGTGAATAACCGCCAGAGTGGAAAACCAATGCACTATTGGAAACTGCCGAGTGCCAATGCATCACCGCTGCACCAGTGAGCCGCAGTGGACCACCATCTAAAGAGTGCATCACGCCGTTGACCCGTGTACAGCCTTCTGCTGCCAGTGACCAAGACTCAAAGACTCTACTCACACCACAACCCAACAGAGAGAAGACACTTCACCTGGGGGCCTGGAGGATAAAGCTTGAAGAAAAGAAGAAGAAAAAAAAAGCTTGAAGGGGAAAAAAAGGACAAAAAAGCTTCCAAAAATGGTTCAGATGAAGATTCTGCCTCCCCCTTCATATCCTCTCTTGACATTTAGGATCCTTTTAGCTGCTCTCCATGTCTAGAAACTGTCCTGATCAGCTGCCTTGGACTGCTGAAGTGCCTTTCGTCCAATAGGTCTTGGACTGCTGCTACTGTGGGTGGAGGAGTTCTGGACTTGGACTGTGCGTTGTCCCGGACTGCAATTGGGTGTTGTGCCTTCAGTCGACTTTGAGTATGAGTACTGCAGTGAACGTTTTCCTCTGCATTAAGGGGGATTCAGAGTCGCGCGTTCACGGAGGTTCTGCACAGAGAAGCAGCCACCGCGCCCCCCTGTGCAGCGACAAAACGACCCCTGGCTGCAGTACACGCATGTTTCTCCCAGGCTGAAATGTCCGTGAGCTGAGCTATGCTTGAAGACGGTGATTGGTCAATGCGCTTACGGCAGTCCGGGGGGAACTCAGCCCTGATAGGTCAGTTGTGTTCTATTCTTCTACCCTACCGCGGAGGTTTGAAGGAAAACGAAAAACATGATGCAGTTGACTTGGCAGGAAATCACTGGAGTTTACTTGACAGGGAGAAGAGAAACTGTTTTTTATTTCAGTAGTACAACTTCCAAAAAATCAATTAGAAATATCCATAAAAGGCCATCATGAAAATGATATGTTTGTAGTGTGGTAGTAGCAAAGAAGCCTCTTTGTTCTTTTGTAGTGTGGCAGCTAGCTCATTAAAACAGGGTTCGCTAATGTCCTGTAGAGTTTGAATGGGTTTGGCTGACAGTTGCTAAGCTAGCTGTTAATTAGATAGGCCATCTATTGTATTTAAAAATGGCTTTTGTTTCATTTAACCACCTCAACTGTAAAACATGAATAAAGAGAGAATCTTGTATGCTATCATTCATGTCTAATTACGCCACAACTTTTAAAATTAATAGCAAGAAGCCTCTTTGTTGATTTGTAGTGTGGCAGCTAGCTTCTAAAACAGGGTTCGCTAATGTCCTGTAGAGTTTGAATGGGTTTGGCTGACAGTTGCTAAGCTAGCTGTTAATTAGATAGGCTATCTATTGTATTTAAAAATGGCTTTTGTTTCATTTAACCACCTCAACTGTAAAACATGAATAAAGAGAGAATCTTGTATGCTATCATTCATGTCTAATTACGCCACAACTTTTTAAATTAATAGCAAGAAGCCTCTTTGTTGATTTGTAGTGTGGCTAGCTAGCTTCTAAAACAGGGTTCGCTAATGTCCTGTAGAGTTTGAATGGGTTTGGCTGACAGTTGCTAAGCTAGCTGTTAATATGGCCATTAGATGTATTGTATTTAAAAACGGCTTTTGTTTGGCATTTTAACCACCTGAACTGTAAAACATGAATAAAGAGAGAATCTTGTATGCTATCATTCATGTCTAATTACGCCACAACTTTTTAAATTAATAGCAAGAAGCCTCTTTGTTAGTGGTAGAATTACGTTTCAGGTGGCTAGTCAACTAGCTTTGAGTTTGTAATGATGGGCTGGATCTCAAATAGGGTGGCCATCGGTCCGTTTTTACGACCTGTTCACGACATCCGTGTGTCCCTCTCTTTGTCTTTCCTTTCCTCCTAGCCTTTTGATTATGGCCTCGAGCTGCGAGGCAACGTCATCGACGCAAACTAGACCTTGATAGTCGGTCGCGTTTCCGATATCTGCGGCCGCCATGTTACTCCAGATATAACCTCTCGCCCAGCGAATTAACTGTATTGCTGTCGCCTTGTGTCGGGGAAATCTCCGTGCAATAGCCATATATGAAGTTCATTAACTGACTGTATGAAAGTTAAATAAGGCAACTATATTATTGCCTACTGTCGTTTCCTATTTTTTCCTGCACTGTTGGCAACGCATTGGCCTAGTGCAATTAAGTTTGTCCGCTAAATGCCTTTACAACGATACGAGGGTTCTCACAACTTTACAAACAGGGCAAAGAAACGTCTTTCTGCACGGGCGCTGTCTGTATTTTGAGCTCGTGTTGTTGGTTATCCAGCGTCTGCATGAAATAAGGTTGACAAAAGCGGTTTGCCTCCCTTAAAACACCGCTGATAATAGGCTATTCTGACCAACTTTGAATAAAGTAAATCAAATTAATGGTTGGCTATTAGGCCTACGAATGCACGACTACCCAAAATACATTTAAAAAAAAAAATGAAATAGCCTACACAGACAACAACGGAAGGATTTGTCTATCGTAACCTGCCGTCTGATACAATATTAAGTTAGTGGTGATGACTCCTTTATCGGAGTGAGGTAATGCAATGCGAAAATCCTTCCCCCAAAAAATATTGTTTTACAAGTAAAACTGTTGTTGGCAGCTGAGTTGTCTGAGGTAAGATGGCAGCGCTGTTCCCTGCTTTCTGCCTACAGTTTAGATTGCCAACTTCACTGTTTTCTCCACGGAGGCGGGGATTCGGCAAGTCGAAGCAATGGGTGCGCGCAAGGACGCTAGGTTAGAAAGTTAAGGGGCGGGGTTGTCCGGCCGAAGTCCGGACAGCTGGTCACCCTAATCTCAAATGGTGCACTTGTGCACTTCGGGCACTATGTTTCAGTGCGTAACTAATACGGCATGCGCACTGAAACATGAACACTAAAGTGCACAAGTGCACCATTTGAGATTCAGCCACTGATTTACCTGGCTAGCTACTACTAGGCCCCAGGTGTGAATGGCCATTCATGCTGTCTATTGTCTTTTAAAATGGCGTTTGTCTTGCATTTAATCTCATGTAATACTTGACCAAAAAGAAACTGATGTTGTACCATCTAATTATGCCCCAACTTTTAGAAGTAGGCTACTAGTGGAATATTACGTTTTACATAGCCAGCTGGTTAGCTTTGTGATTCATTCTAGGGACTGGGCTCAACTGAATGAGTTAGTTCGCCCCCTGTTGTCACGGAGGTGAATTGACGTCATTAAATTCTCAGCGGGAAAAAAACACCACGCCCTTTCCTGCATGCGCACGCAGGGCGACTATGAGGAATACACATCCCGCTGACAGTACGTCCATGCTGTACCCCAAGTCAGCACAGCATGACTATGTATCAGGCTTTAGTGACACTGTCTCTTGCTTGTAACGCAGGGTCTTGTACTGGCTTTGTTGACCACTGAAGGAACTGTGCACTGTTGTGCTTTCAGTTAGGTCTTCGGGACTGGCCTGATGATGTCTGCAATGTTCAGAGAATCTGGATCACCAATCTCAGTAGAGTAGAGCAGAGTAGAGTAGAGTATATGAGAGTAGAGTTGTAGAGGCTTGGCTTAGGTTAGTGGTTCTTGTGTTACAGGTGCTTTGGGCGGCGGAGGCATTATCATGCGCAGGGCCTGTCCTGATGCCTGAATGTAGGTTCCCGCGGTGCGGTCCAGTCCACGGTTCCTTCGGCTACCTTGAGGTGGGTGGCCAACCGGGTCAGTGGAATGCCTTGCTGCGCAGGTGGGAGGTGGTCTCGCTGTGTGGAGAAGGGCGTTCACTGCAGTGCTTGTCCGGACTCAGCTGGGGGCAAGGCACCCGGTTGCAGTCTGGGGTGGCGTGTGGGACAGCTCCGGGGCTTCACTGCCAACAGTGGCAGTGGTCCAAGAACCGTTGGGCGAAGGGTGCTTCGGCCATCTGGGAAGGCTGGTCGGGGCAGTTGCATGGACATGGAAACCGGCTGAGGGATTCCTGAGTGTCGGGAGGGGAATGGGGGCAGTGCCACGCCGGGCCTCCAGGGGAGATGGGACTACCAGGACCTCCCAGACCCACAGACAGGGTTTGCTGCTGCAGCATGTGCGTGCACACCGGATCTCAGAAGAGAGGTGGGACTGCCATGATCTCCTGGATGCACAGAAGAGAGGGTGGGTACACAGCATGCAGTAAGACCCTGTTGTTTACACGTATATTGATATTTTTGGAAAGCATTTGTCTCTTTTTTTGCACATGAACAGCGCTTCAATTCCCTAAAATAGTTTGTTAGAGTTTTAGTGGAGATTTCTAAGGTACACCTGTCAGTAGGGTGTGTTTCATTTGATCGACATACTGTACTGTTAATATATGTCAGAAGATAAAATAAATATTTGCTTTTAAAAATATCTGCATATGTACGTGTAATCAAGACCTGAAACATGTGAAAAACACACACACACACTTAAAAACCAGCCCGAATGCTGGACTAATGCATACACTCAAAATAATAAATAAAGTCCGCAACACCAGGGCTTTCATCGATCTTTTATTATTTTGATGGCCTTTAATCAGACCTAATATGAAATTAAGCCTTGGTGCTGTGGCATTATTGGATTGTATTTATTTCAGTACTGTACAACATCTTCCTGTGGAAATCTGACTTGTCACTGATGGAACAAACTAATTTGCCATCTATTTTTTCTAATACGATTCCAGTACCTGTACCTCTTGATGCCATTTAGTGTTTCATGCCATCGTCAGTCCTTCTTGTGTGATGCCATCTGCAGCACACTGTTCATTGTGTGTGTGTCTGTGTCTGTCTGTCTGTCTCTGTGACTTCAGGGCTTCGTCAGGAGTGTATGCAACACTGGACCACTGGAACCAGGCGAATGACCAGGCCCTGCAGTTAGTATACACGCACACATTCGTACACACACACACACTGAGTAATGTGTGGCAAGCAGGGACTGATGAGTTGCACTGTACACACATACAGTATATACACACCCACACACAGCTTATAATGTTCCAGAGAAATATATAATCCATTCATAAATCATGTCCTTGAAAAAGTTTCTGTATCTGTATTTTCTGTATCTTTCCCTTTGCTGTATATTTTTACTATGTTTATTTAACTTGTAATGCAACAAGCGTAGGATATTGTTATACCTGTCTATCATATTGTGTCAGCAGGGTGCAAGAGCCTTAGCTACATCACAGAATGCACAAAAATATTTAATAGAAGTGGACTTTTTTTTACTTAAAACATGTATTAATAATAGAGTGTCTTGGTGAAGAGATTTTCTTTCTAACTAACTTTGGAGATTTTTCTGTTGTCCAATTAATCCCCATCTCGCCCCCAGGCTGATCAAGGGCCTAAAGGCGCACAGGGAGCCAAAGGGGTCAAAGGAGAAGAGGGACCCGCAGGACAACAGGTAGGGATGGCCATTTTGTTTGTGTCAATTGGCACGTTCGTGATGGTGTATAGCCCATTCTACGCGAATCTGTGCAGCTCACAAAATAAGAAATTTTGAATACATTGGCCCTCATTTATCAAACTTGCGTAGAAACCATCGCAGAAATGAGCGCAGATCTCGTCGTACGACGAAGCTCAAGTGAGATTTACTAAACATGTGTAACTCTCCAATCACATCGTAAGAGCGAGCGGCTGTTGATAAATCCAGCGTCTGAAAACGGCGGGAAGGAGACCGCACCCCTGAGTTTGCGACATGGAGAGACGCAAACCGGCTAAAACATCTACGTTTGTGGGTGATTGACAGCTTGAAATTAGGCTTTACGCGAGGTAGACAACAAAATAACACGTGTAAATAGGCCTAATCAACAGCAGTAGTCAACAGTGTTTCGGTTCTCAATAGGGGTGGGCGATATGACTATATTAAATCGTGAATCGCGATATTGAGTAAAAGATCGTCTCGAATCTGCCAAAGTGGAGAAATCGTATAGATCGTCTTGCAGTGAGGATGTTTATTATCAGTATCAGAGTGACGTTTTCTCACTTGTGTTGTTGTCTTCACTTTATTCTTAACATTACTGTATTCCAATTGTACACTTTATGAGAGTATCATCAGTGTGTTAACATTTTATTGACTGCAAATTACAAATTGCAAGTATATGAAAGTTGTTTTTTGTTGTTTTTATTTTTTGGATGGAAGATCGTGATAAAAAATCGAAATCGAGATTTCATGTAAAAAAATCGTGATACAACATTTTTGCCATATCGCCCACCCCTAGTTCTCAATATGGAAGGGGTAGGCCAAGAGATTGATTTCCATATAGTTACAATGAAATGTTTGATTGACTACAGTAGGCTACACATAATGAAGATATTTGTATATCTATATTATTATATTGTATTTTTTTCTAAAAAAATAATAATGATAAGCCTTTTTGTAAACGAGGTCAAGAAAAGGGTCCTACGTGAAACTGGCCAACAAACGGTGCCCAAACCATTTGTTGGGGAAGGAGCGTTTTACATGTCCAGTGCACTGTCCCTCTCGAAGCCCTGCTTCTCTCCTGCGATCCATTTGTTTGGAGTGGAGTGGATGTCCCTTTTGCCACATAAATAGACGACTATAAAGTGTTATCGGACACACACGTGTCAGGTGTGTATTCGGATAGTCGTGCGAAACGGCGAAACTCTACCGGGAAATTTTGTAGGCTATGTATTGATTGATGTGCGCCTGAACTCCCAGCTGTTAAAAAGAACGTCGGCCCCCTTTGATCCCATGACTGAAGGCACATTCCAATATGCGGCTGTATATTGCACAATTATTCACACATCACGTCAAATCACAAATTAGATGTCTCTTGCAGTTCTTCTTGGCCTATGCCAAAGTAACGCACCGCTCCCAGGAAGGGTGCACCAATTCAAACAGGTAGAAGTTGGCTTATAGCCAAAATAGACAATGTAAAAACATTTTGTAATTATGTAGGCCACATATTTATGATAATGAGTTGTTGCGCTACAACTGCTGCTCAAGTTGGTGATCATAGTCATCCCAAGTCCAACTTGAAAACGGCATACACCATCTGAGAGCATAAGCGCAGGAAAGATGAAATCCTACGACTGATGAGATTTGATAAATGCCAACTGCTCGTAGGAAAATAACGTATGCACGACGTGCATATGATTCTCGTCCTACGCTGCTTTGATAAATGAGGGCCAATACATTGTGATTACGCAGTGCACATGTGAATTGCACAGATTTGCGTAGCATGCACCATCACAAATGGGCCCAGTGGGTGCGCTCCAATATGTGACCTTGCGTCCTCCACTTGTGCTTGTGTTCTCGTCCCGCCTCCTGGCCCCTCCTCTGTGGAGAAAAGAATAAAGTTTCCCCGCTGTCAGCCTAACCACAACAATTTTTGGGGGACTACTCTTCATTCACCATCCACTTTACAAATGAGAAAATGACTTTACAATTGAGATTTTGCGAGATATTGAAATATAATACTGTTGTCAGTGATGTCATCATGACATTACTTCCTGGTACGAGGTCACAAGCACAAATGGAGGACGCAAGGTCGCATATTGGAACGTGCCCCGTGAACTGGAGGCAGTCATTTTGTTTGTCAGTGAAGTATGAGCAAGAAGAGTATGGACCAACTCAAGGCAATAGGACTAAGAACAATTGGTGATGAGGTGGTGTGTGTGTGCGTGCTTAAAGGGTATCCAAGGAGAGCCAGAGAAGAGGGGAAACTGGATTTCCAGGCGCTCGAGGACCCAGTGGACAAAAGGTGAGCTAGAATAACCACTCACCCCCCATACATACAATACAATGTAATGAGGACTCAATTTGGGGCCCCTTCTCTTCCTGGGCCCATGGCTGACCCCCTGTTGACTTCCCTGAGAAAACCAGCAATTTCAACACAGAACCAATGTCTCAATCTACGCACTTGTCGGTGCACTGACAGTAGGGTGACCACCTGCTAATAAGTCCAAGGGGGGACAAGGGGTTTGCTTCTGAGGGACAATGTGGGACAGACCCTGGTGTGCACGTGCACTCACGCGCCAACGCTTCAAACGCTGTACGCGCACGCGCTACGCGGGACGAGTGGTCACCCTAACTGACAATCAGTGCACAGTGCACTGAGGTCTTCAGTGCATAGTGTCGTGGAAAAAAAATGAGCCTGTGCCCTGGAAGTGAAGGCTGAGCATGGCATTAGCTCGCCAAAATATCAGTTGGCTACTGTTTTCAATGCACAGCGTCTGTTGCTTGTATTTACATTTCCTTCACCCCAAAGGGCAACAATCACACATACAATACTTGGGTTGGCATGAAAAGGTTGGTGTCTCAGAAACATTACTCACAGAATTAGGAGACTGTTGACCAAACTCTTCTAATGAACTGAACGCCACGTTTCCTCCGTGTCATTGTCAACATGGTGGTCGTTTAGTGCGTGCCGTGTCCATCATTCAAGCATGCGTTTTTCCGCCATTGTTAGGGGATCATCCGGGCACTTTCAGTGCACTGGCTCAATCGAAATTTTCAGCGTGAGCGCTCTAGGCACTGAAACGCAATGCCCGAAGTGCACAAGTGTGTGGATTGAGACTAGGGGTCTCTGCACAAACACTGTCATCTACTAAAAAAAAGTCTGATCTTTGCCCTAGAAAACAAGGGGTTTGCCAACAAGTAGCCTACTTTGGCTAGAGGGGTCAAATACGTATTCCCTCAATGAAATACAAAGAAGACAAATTCATTAAAATGTATTCTTTGAAGTTATTTTCCAGACTTTCTTTTTGATATTCTGTCCATCTGTGTTGGAATACATCTACGATTAAAGTTATAGACTGATCATGTCTTCATCAGTGTACAAACCAACACCACCAGAAAGGGATCAAATACTTATTAGTGTCACTGTATAAGGGGGGCCCACAGGAAGTCAGATTTTTGTTTCACACAAGCATGTTAATAATATATAAAGGGGGTCTATTAGAGCTGGTTGAACATGGGGAATTTTGTGCTCCACCCCTGTACATAAGCATACAGTACATGTACCTTCAGACAAGAATTTCCTTTACTGTCATTTAGCTGGATTTCGGTAGCAGTGTACCAACCTTCTCTCACCCTTGAAATGTAAAAAAAAGTAAGCACAAGGAGTTCTTTTTTCCGAGAGTAGAGTAGAGCAGTTGTTTCAGGGTTGCTGCCTGTGCTCACCTGCACACTGATGTAGGGCTTTCAGGCCGACCAGAACGGAGCCGGTGCCGGTGCCGGTGCCTGCACCAGTTACGTTTGGCACTAAAGTGCTCATCGGTGAACCTCCCGTGTTCATACCGGGCTCTGAACAATTTCCGCACGTGACTGTTACCCGGATGAACTTGCTGATGGCCACGCTGTCGTCACGGTTCGCAGAGAAAAACCTAGTATTTTGCGGTTCGCATTGCGAACCAACTTTCCGATTCGCGAACGCTAATATCTGTGGCATGAACACGACGGCTGTTTCGCGAGTAGGTGCAGGAACGGGCTCCAGCACGGTTCTCAGTCGGCCTGAACGCGCTAATGGAGGCAGAACCCTGAAACGTCTACTACTCGGCTCTCAGAAAAAAAGTCCTTGTGCTTGACCTTACTATCTTTCAGTGTGTGAATCTGCTCTCACCTAAATATCCAGACCGCAACAGTATCCTCACTTCCTCACTTGTATTTACATTAAAGCTAATACTCCACTCTGAACACTTTGTTTTAGATGTTCTACACTGGAGCTTGAATGAACCCTGTCAGATCCTTCGCTCCTGCTACATTTAAGAGGAACTCCATGAACCACTGGGTAAGAAAAATATATACAAATCATGCATAAAAAAACATGCTCATAGTCTCGCATTGTTTGTAAACTACTTTCAATTCAGATATAATAGATGTAATAGTGTTGCATTGTTTTAGTCTTTTACAGAATGCGCAATGCACTGCATGTATTTCTCAGCTGCTCACGTGTAACTATAATATGGTTTCTGTTCTTCCCTCCTCGTGCCTGTGCCCGTCGGTCCGTGTCTCCGTCCAGCCGGCTGTGCGTGCATCCGTCTCTGCGTCCGTGCCTACGTCTGGCCGGCAGTGCGTCCGTCCGTGCGTCAGTCGGTCTGTGCGTCCGTCTGTGCTTCCGTCTCTGCCCACGTCCGTGCCCACGTCCGGCCGGCTGTGCGTCCGTCCGTGCGTGCGTCAGTCCGTCTGTGCGTCCGTGCCAACGTTTGGCCGGACGTGCTTCCGTCCATGCCTACGTCCGTGCCACCGTCTGGCCGGCTGTGCGTCCGTCCGTGCGTGCGTACGTCCGTGCGTGCGTCAGTCCGTTTCTGCATCCGTGCCTACGTCTGGCCGGCCGTGCGTCCGTCTGTGCGTCCGTCAGTCCGTCTGTGCGTCCGTGCCAACGTTTGGCCGGACGTGCTTCCGTCTGTGCCCACGTCCGTGCCTCCGTCCGGCCAGCTGTGCGTCCGTCTGGCCGGCCGTCTGTGCGTCCGTCCGTGCGTCAGTCCGTCTGTGCGTCCGTGCCTACGCCTGGCCAGACGTGCGTCCGTCTGTGCCCACGTCTGTCCTTCCATCTGTCTGTGCGTCCGTCCGGCTGGCTGTCCGTCAGTGTGTGCATGCCCACGTCCGTGTGTGCATGCGTGCGTCTATCTGTCCATTCGTCCGTCTGTGCATTCGTCCGTGCCTACGTCCGGCTGGACCCATGTCTGTGCGTCCGTGCGTATGTCAGTCTGTTTGCCCGCAAAAACAAAAAACATTACGGGGTCTACCAAAAAAATTTAGGGATTTTTGTGTGTGTGTGTGTGTGTGTGTTTGTGTGTGTCAAAGCATTAAATAGTCTTCCTCCCTGTTACATCTCTGATATGCTCTCTTTTTATGTCCGTGCCCGAGCTCTCAGATCCGCTGATGCCACACTGCTAAGGATTCCTACCCTTCCAAAAAAGAAAATTGGTGAAGCCGCCTTCGATATGTACGCGCCCAAGAGATAGAACTCCCTGCCTCTTCACATCAGAGACACTAACTCCATCGACTCGCGCGTGTCACTGATTGTTTTTTGTATTTTTTCTCCTGTCTTTATCCTTTTATTGTCTATTGTACGTTACATTTTGCTTTTGTTAAAAGATGGAAAAAATAAGATGATGAAAAGAAATAGAAGAAAAAGGAAGAAAATATAGGTCCCCCATAAGGGGGGGTGGTGGTTGGGTTTATTTTTTAAAAAGCGTGTGCGTGTGTTTACAAAGAGTGTGTGATTACAATGTGTGTTTGTGTGTGTGTGATTACAAACCTTGTGTGTGTGTGTGTGTGTGTGTGTGTGTGTGTGTGTGTGTGTGTGTGTGTGTGTGTGTGTGTGTGTGTGTGTGTGTGTGTGTGCGTGTGTGTGTGTGATTTACAAAGCATGCGTGCGTGTGTGTGTGGTGGTGGGGGGTGGGGGTTGTTAATATGTGGTTTGAAGTGTTGGGGGACACATTGTTTTTTGTATTTTTTTTTCTCCTGTCTTTATCCTTTTTTTCTGTATCCTTTTATTGTCTGTTATTGTATGTTACATTTTGCTTTTGTTAAAAGATGGAAAAATTAAGATAATGAAAAGAAATAGAAGAAAAAGGAAGAAAATATAGGTTCCCCATAAGGGGGTTGGTGGTTGGGTTTATTAAAAAAAAAGCGTGTGTGTGCGTGTGTGTGATTGCAAAACGTGTGGGATTACAAAGCGTGCGTGCGTGTATGCGTGTGTGTGTGTGTGTGTGTGTGTGTGTGTGTGTGTGTGTGTGTGTGTGTGTGTGTGTGTGTGTGTGTGTGTGTGTGTGTGTGTGATTACAAAGCATGAATGTGTTGGCGTCATGCAGATGGTAATTTTTCTTATTTATTTTTATTTTACACTTGTCATCCCCCCAGCTGTATTATTTGCTATGATATTAGCCCCTCCTTGCATCTGCACTTGTTGTTCTGTATATTTCCTGTGCACTTTGTATTTGCTAGTGATGTTGGCTATGATTATGTCTTCTTTTGAAAGCCGCTTTGGTTATAAAGCCTGCCAAATGTAATGAAATGTCATATTAATAGACAAATCATCTGATCTGCCTTTTCTGTACCACAATAAAAGGAAAAGAAACGCCATCACACAAAGTTGCCTACGGCAGATGTTAATTTTTCTTATTTATTTTTTGTTTGTGTGTGTGTGTGCGCCCCTCCCCTCCCCACACATTTTTTTTTTACAATGAGTGGACACTCCACTGACACCCAGTCATCTTTCACTTATCAAAAGTAGACTTATCATGCACTTAAAGCTGTACAAAAGCGGTGCCAATTTAGCATACTCTGTGTGCTGCAAGTGTGCTGAAGTACTGTTTTAGTAGTGCTCCAGCGCATTAATAGTGCAATGAAACGCAATTTAAATAGCTGAAAAAAGTTCACTTTCTAGTATGTATAGTCATCATACACTTTAAGTGTGTGCTTTTCACCTGGTCACTGCGCCTTACCCTGTTCTTGCTTAAATGTTCTCCTTGGAAGTCAAGGCTAAATGTTGCTAAATGCTGTGCAATGTAATGTAATCTAATCTTTGTTGGAATGCCACAGCCCGAGTATTGTTGCAGGCAATTAAGGCAGTTCTGAAGGCAAAAGGGGGTCCAACCCAACACGAGGAGTGTTCCTCTCTAATAAAAGGGTCCCAAACACCAATATCTATCTATTAATTAACCATTAGTTATCCTCAGCCAACTCTAATATAAGGGTCCCAAACCTCAATGTTTATGTATTATTTATCCATTAACTTGTAACACAAGGTGATGGTTATCTAATAGTTAAGTAACAGCTTACTAATGTTCAACATATGCATTAATAACAATTAATATGTGTCTAATGTGGCATTAAGTAACGATTATTAACCCTTACTTAAGTATTAGGTTGTAGCTACTTTACTGTTAATTATGGCCCCTTATTTGGAAGTGTTACCAACGATTGCTGTAGTGTAAATGTCACATCTTTAACTGCCTTTCACATCCCTAGCAGTTGACTCTCTCTCTCCTATCTCAAGTTTTCATCATAATCTCCCTCTATCATTTCATCTCTTCTCCACGGATCCAGAACAGTTACCACACATATAATCTTGCCCCTTAAAAAAGACAAAATAACTAAATAATGTCAATGTGTTGGTGGTGTGGACTTTCAGGGGGAAAAATGTACGACCCATCAGAATGACTTTTTAACTTTTACTTTAGATAGGGTATTTGACAGAACTATTTACATAATTGTTTGGGTAACACTTTATTTTAGGGATACATCTATTAGCACTAATACATATAATATTAATGCCTGTGTAAGTAACTTGTAAGGCATGTACTAAGCAAAATAAGACAGTTGTTAAGCATGTATTCACAAATGTCTTGTTCATGCCCAATTAGGGATTTATTACTAATATAACCTTAGTAAGGAACAGTAAGCCTATATTTCTACTTATTAGTAAGTAGTAAGTGGCAGAATACAATGTGTATAAGCTCCCGACACACTGTGTGAACAAACCCTGAACAGTGTGAAAACAGATGCAGAATAAGGGTCCCTATTCTAAAGTGATGCATTGGTCAGCCCAGATGGCTCAGGGCCTCCACACTACCAAAGTCCCCCTCGTTACCTAGGGCCCCCACACCACCCAGGCCCGCACTACCTAGCCCCCCCCTACAAAGTGTAAGGGTATATTAAATAATTAATACTTACCCAGCTGAGTCATCTAGTTTTCTCTTGTTCATAACAATATATGGAAGGTAACAGGAGCCTTTATATAGCAAGGATTGAACGTACACCTGTCAATGGCGGTGGGTTGGTGAGATGTAAGTTTTTTCATGTACCACTGAGTTTTAATTGTAACCCCCCCAAAATAAATGCAGAACATTAGAATAATAGTTTTGAAGCAAAACTAAACTATTCTTTTGTGATAATCAAGTTAATGTTTGAGAACATTAGCTTCAAGAAGTGCAGTGCATGATGGGTACGCAATCTAGGCCAACAGACAACCTACCCAGCTCTGAGCCTACGTCCTTAGCTCCTCCCCTCACTCGTGAAATTTAGTTGCTATCCAAACAATTTGCCATGTACGTAACAACAGAAATATTATCATTGCTGCACTGGCCATGCATTGCATTTCTGACTAAGGGCGTACCCATCATGCACTGCACTTCTTGGAGATACGTTTCTCAAACATTAACTTATTTATCACAAAGGAATAGCTTAGTATTCTGCATTTATTGTAGGGTTTTTACAATTAAAACTAATTGGTGTATGAAAAAATGCTATATAATGCATGCTTCCAATTACTCTTTCACATATTGAGTAGAATAAATGAGATCTACATATCCAAAGAGCCTAATGTTGAGTCAGAAATATTCTTACACTTTGCTTTCCGCGGGGGGTGGGGGTAGAGTGGGGGCCCTAGGTAGTGTCGGGGCCCTAGGTAGTGCGGGGGCCCTAAGTCATCTGGGCTGAGCAATGCATCACTTTAGAATAGGGACCCTTATTCCACATCTGTTTTCACACTGTTCAGGGTTTGTTCACACAGTGTACCAGGAGCTTATACACATTGTATTCTGCCACTTACTACTTACTAATAAGTAGAAATATAGGCTTACTGGTCCTTACTAAGGTTATATTAGTAATAAATCCCTAATTGGGCATGAACAAGACATTTGTGAATACATGCTTAACAACTGTCTTATTTTGCTTAGTACATGCCTTACAAGTTACTTACACAGGCATTAATATTGTATGTATTAGTGCTAATAGATGTATCCCTAAAATAAAGTGTTACCATTGTTTGTTATTCCATGCAAATCTTTTCTGTCTGTGAAAGTTGCAGTTAGGCACTGAAGAGTACATCACAATAGAACACTGTTCTCCCACGCCCGGCATGCTGAAATTACTGATCAACTCAAAGGCCAACAGTTTTGCACTACAAAAACATTACTGTAGGAACGATTTAAAACAGCAAGTCCACATTTCTCTCAGACACAACATAAAGAAATGCACTGCCGTTTAAGCTATCTTAGGACATCTGCCATCTTCCAAAATCACCTATGGCTTCACTTCTGACTATTTATGACACATAAATAGTGTAGCGAAAGAGTGAAATATTTTAGGGCAGTTGAGTGGCAGGAATAAGTATTCACTCACTTACATTGCGTAACTGCTATCAATCTTTCTGCACCGTTGTGCAATGAATTGTGTAATGTTCATGTTTTTTTCTGTAACTTAAATGTTTTATAATAACGGTAAGTCACTCAATTATTCAGAAGTGAATCATTGTGCACTAGTAGCCCTTGTTTTGGTGTGTACACATGCACATTGAAGACACAATATCACATAATCTTTTTCCCTGGACGACGAAAGCGTATATAAAGTACATAGAAATATGCAGACGGAAACAACTTTGACCTTAAAATACCAAAGAAACACGGCTAGAATACGTATCTGACGTTATCAGTAGAGGTATGCCACAGCGAATGTGTTGAAAATTATTCCGCGCCACTAGGTGTTCCAGATCCCTCATGAGGGCCTGTGCAGTAGGCCTTCACACTGCACCTGTAGAGAGACAGAAAGACCACCCAGAGTCTGCCTTGTCCCGATAGACTGCATGGGATTTAAATGATCAGACCATTAATCATAATTCATCCCAAGACGGATGCTGAGAATTAGAGTCATTTTGGATTTAAGATACTGAGGAATTATCTGGGAATAATCCTAATTTGAATGCAGCTGCAAATTCCCATACACCCCAGAAATAACTGATTTACAACAATGAATCTACAGAAAACAAGTGAACATGCATTCTAGGGCTTCAATACAGCATGCACACAATGCCATCTGTAAAACAATGTGGCACACTCTGTCATTCAGGAAGGCTTTTGGGACACCAGGCAGGAATGCATCCGTGTGTGTGTGTGTGTGTGTGTGTGTGTGTGTGTGTGTGTGTGTGTGTGTGTGTGTGTGTGTGTGTGTGTGTGTGTGTGTGTGTGTGTGTGTGTGTGTGTGTGTGTGTGTGTGTGTGTGTGAGTGAGTGAGTGAGTGAGTGAGTGAGATTCCATTAACACTGAACATCTGTAATGATTGAGTTTGCATACCCTATAACCCAATGACTACCCCTTATTCATGATTCATGAAATTACAAACAACATGCCCATACAGGCCTACTGTCAACCAAGCAGTCCCTACACATAAAGTCTTGACAGCAGAACATAGGCCTATGGGTTTTCTGCTTCATCTCATTCATAGAAGGGCCCAAAGTCAGGTCATCACATTTCTCACATTTCTTTTACAATCATGGATTCAGCAGTCTCTCATTTTTTTCTTTCGCACACCCTTATTCCCCAGCCCCCACCACCACCACACATACTCTGGTCTCTGTTCATCTCTTATCTTCTCAACCAATTAACCTGAGCACTCGTCCACTTGCACCCTTGTCACTTCACCCACTTTAACACCTCATCTGTCACCCCTCACTCTTGCCTGATAAATTTTACAGCCAGCCAACCACCTCATAACAACCAAGCACCCCCCCCCCACACACACACACACACACAGACTCTCCTGCCTACCTGTCCGCCAACATACCCAACCCCCCCATTCCCCACTCGGACCCCCATCGCCCCAGGAACAGCACACTTAATTGTTTCCCTGACCTCAGCTTGAGAAAGACAGAGGCTCACACACTCACAAAAATGACTGCAACTCAAAATGAACATCAGAGAGACATTATATGCTCCTGGGAGTCTGTGTCCTTGAGCGCTAGAGTGGTGATGGGGCCTTGTATAAAGGGATCGTCAGCTGGCTGGCTGGCGAGATGATGGTTGCCTGGGCTTTATTATTCTCCCAGTGTCTGTCTCTCACACAATAGCCAAAGCACTCAGGGCTGGAGGTCAGGCCATGCTATAGGGGTCAAACTACTTAGGTGCAGGTATTGCAATACCCTTTCTCTCTAGGTCGCAAAGTGAACCAGCATGGGGCATTGTATATATCAATATCCTGACGGAAGGAAAAAATAGTTACATGAATATAACTATAAGTATATTTTTATATAATTTAATTATTAATTATACTACATTTTTTTCTTCCAGACTGAATCCCTCACATTTACCCTTCCAGTTCCCAAGGGCAATTCTCCCACCAGGAAAGGGCAAAATTAAAACTGATTTGCCTATGAAGTGAGCATATTTGTCTGTTTGTGTAGCAGTAGCCTATCTCAAAAACACACATGCCCGAGGAGTTTCAAGTGACGCACATACAGTACTGTAAATACTCCTGTGAATACGCTCTGAGTCTATGGGGATTAAAGAATTGATTCTCAGTGCATTTTTCTATGGTAATTGGCCTGCATTTGCTGAAGCCAGATTGTTTTTTCCCCTGTTTGAAATCGCTGTAGATTCAAGTGTCTGCAGAGTGTGATGCAATGCAATTTCATGACAATTAAAATAATTGAAATCTCTTAGGAGGATCTTCGCTAAGTGCACTAAATTTCAAATTGTCTACATGTGATTAAATTCTACATCACAAAAATACTTGAATTTTGAAGTAGGCTACTGCTTCAATTAACCTTGGTCAACAAGGAAACAAAGTTTAAGGACAAGAATTTTGAACAGGATGAATAAAGTCACACGCAGGAGGTTGTGAGTTAATGCACATTCATTCATTAGGGCAGTCATGGGTGAGCGGTTAGGGCGTCAGACTTGCATCCCAGAGGTTGCCGGTTCGACACCCGACCCGCCAGGTTGGTGGGGGAGTAATCAACCAGTGCTCTCCCCCATCCTCCTCCATGACTGAGGTACCCTGAGCATGGTACCGTCCCACCGCACTGCTCCCCATGGGGCGCCACTGAGGGCTGCCCCCTTGCATGGGTGAGGCATAAATGCAATTTCGTTGTGTGCAGTGTTCACTTGTGTGCTGTGGAGTGCTGTGTCACAATGACAATGGGAGTTGGAGTTTCCCAATGGGCTTTCGCTTTTCACTTTCATACAGTAGCTACCAATCACATACTGTATTGAAGCTACCTCTTTCAACAAGCTTCGGTGTTCTGGCAATTTATAGCCTATCTGTGACTACAAGTGTAATCACTAAAGGAGAGCTCTTGAAGACAAAAAGAGATCTGAAATACCATAAAAGCCTAGGGGACCAGGAAGAGCAGTCGGTTCTGTTTGTACTCACAACATAAACAACAAAAACAGAACTGAGTTAATTTGCCGCCGGTTAATTTTTGGTCTTCAAAGAGAGAGAACTGAGTTTGATTCACTTAAAGGGGACTAGATGCAAAAATATAGCAATGACACTGTTGATAAATGCACCTTTAGTTGGTTGCACTCTCTGAGTGTTGAATTAACACTAGCATTAACACTTTAGAGTTCTTACAGCTACAGGCAGACCGGAGGCTTCAGGATGTGTGTCATGCACATTAATCCGACCAACGGCATGCTATCCGAGCCATAAGTGGGCCATTAAAGTCTTTAATTTAAAGATAAAGGAGCTGTCAGGAAGAACGGAGGGGTGCAGGGGTAGGGATAGGCCTTGTGTGTGTGTGTGTGTGTGTGTGTGTGTGTGTGTGTGTGTGTGTGTGTGTGTGTGTGTGTGTGTGTGTGTGTGTGTGTGTGTGTGTGTGTGTGTGTGTGTGTGTGTGGTGCGTGTGTGTGTGCCTGAGTGCGTGCCCGCATATTTGCACATGGCACTGAGTGTGTGTGAGTTTTGTCAGTGTGTTTTTGTGAATGAGAGAGGGGTGGGACGGTGGGACAGATAGACAGACAGACAGAGACAAAGAGACAGAAAAAGTAAAGAGCAATGCCACAATGGTAGAGGGGAAGATAAGTTGCCAAATAACACCTCCACTTTCTCTACTAGTGTCTAGCCATTAAGGGGGGAAGGAAACATAGCCCATATATCCATCCCATTGTGTGCAGTATGCAGATTCAAGGGACATGTAGTCACCAGCACATGTTTAGCCAGTCTAAGCCCATAGTGACGCAACACCTTCAGCATTGCTTCTAGTCAGGCCACAAGCAATGTAAATATGATTTCTGAGCTCCCGAAATCGGGAACTCCACCCACTTTGTCGGGATTCAATCAATTTACGGTAGAGCAGCTCCAACGGCCCTGGGTAGAGGCACGTTCAAGGCAGTGACGTGGTTTAAGCAGAGACGCTCTATTGGGTCGAAGAAAATGTTTGATTCAAACTTTGGCACAGCCTTTTCTGGCTTTGACCAGTAGCAAACAGAGGGAGGCGGGTCAACCATGCCACTTGGGAAATCTTTTCAATAAAAAATTATTATGCTCGAGGTCAGACCAAGTCTCGAAGAGATTTGAAAGTCAATGATCATCAGGCTAGCAAATGTTAACACCCCAACCTTCCATATGTGCTATTTCCCAGCAGACCACTGAAGACACATTAGGCAGACGCAGAGAGACGGTGACAGAGACAGAAATAGATAGAGGCCAAGTTCCAAAATGCTCGCTCGCACAGTTCCCAACATCCCAACATAGTGCGAGAGTTCCAATATGTAGTCCTCTACCTGGCACACATGTACTGAGGAGAAAATTTAGTATTCAGCGCAGAGTCTCTGTATGGACCAACATGATCCTCCTGAGAACCACAGCCAACCCCCCTTTCACTCAGAGGTCTTTCCCAGAGATAAGCAGCCCTTATGGGGTTTGACAGATCAGTGGACTGGCCCCTCTGGATGCCCGCACACTGGGCCACCTTCCTTATCTCCACAACTGCAAGGTCCTGATTCTGGTCCCTTCTGATGTGATCACGGGGACCAATATGGGCCACGTGTGGCTTCGATTTCAGCAAAATCCACAGCAACAAGGTAGCTCTGATCTTTTGCAATAGCTAAGTTCAGATGGCAAGTCTGGCATGGACCAGGCCTATGTACTTACCTCTTCGTTCTTCTTCTTTTTGGGTATTATGGCGGTTGGCAGCTTAGCGAACCTATAGTTACCTTCCGTTACGGATTTAATACACAAACCTTCCAAATACCCTTTACTAAAATGAGAGAGAGAGAGAAAGAGAAAGAGAAAGAGAAAGAGAGAGATACATAGCCCAGGTGTGGCTTATATTTGGGCAGAGCCTGCCCGATAGACTTGATGTATTGCAAAAGCTAAGTTTCAAATGCCACAGCTGGTAGGGGCCTGGCCCAGGCTTGGATTTATTTTAGGAAATAATCTACAGCAGCACATCAGGGCCACCCATCAGCAGCTATCAGTCCCTGCCATTAGGAGGCAAAGAGTGAGCATGTGGAGAGGAGATGAGATGAGAGGGGAGAAAAATGAAACGATGAAAATTTTTTTGATGAATCCGATAAAAAGTACCAAGTTATAACAAAAGGAGAGAGAGAGAGAGAGAGAGAGAGAGAGAGAGAGAGAGAGAGAGAGAGAGAGAGAGAGAGAGAGAGAGAGAGCGAGAGAGAGAGAGAGAGACAGAGACAGAGAGAGAGAGAGATTGGGAGAGAAAGTGTATAGTAGAGCGATACAGAAAGAGAGCAGAGTCTCAGTTTTATAATCCACTTTGAGCTGCCGTCCTAATAGCCGACAAGAATGCAGCAGCGTAACGTTACGAGGAAGCACTGGCTTCCCGCGGAGTCACATTAGCATATGTTTGCCCAGGCCATTGTTCTGAAAAATGGACCCATTTTGCAGGGCAATATTCTGAGTAATCACATTTTCATCTCCCTTTGATGCATGGCATATTCAACTGGAACCAACCTGCTGTTGCCAATGTAAATAAATCATTATCTTTAAAAATGAAAAAAGTAGAGGCAGATTTTCTCAGCCCTCCATGTTCAGAGTTTAGTGTAATGACATGGAAAATATGCAGGGAGGAGGAGAAAAACAGATGAAAAAGAAAATGAAGAAGGGAAAAACACACACTAGGCACACATACTACACACATAGGCCTACAGGATCACACAACAGTGGGATTGAACAATAAAAAAACAAATGATCCAGCTCCGATGCTGGAGCCTCCCATATGTGTTCATTGAGCTCCAGTGCTTTCAATGTTAATCAAGATAGACCTGATAGCGACTTGGCAGTAAATCTCACTTACTCAACCAAAATGCTTTGCTAAAGCAAATAATGAGATGATACATCTTTGGCTGTCAACATTTTGCTGATGATAAATAAACTGATTCATTAGCTGAGCTTCTCTGCTCATTTATTTCTTTAATTAAACAGTGTGAATTAACACTTCAGCTTTTAATGCTTGCGATGCCACTGACAGCTGTACTCTATTTTTTGTATGCCTGTAAACTTAATGTGTTTTATCATCATAATTCATATTGCTACATCACAACAAAAACAACAACAAAAAAACAGAGAGAGAGACAGACAGACAGACAGACAGACAGAGAGACAGACAGGCAGACAGACAGGCAGACAGACATGGACGAGTAGAGAGAGAGACTGATGTATCGAAGGCAGAGAGAGAGCTACACAGAGTTCCTGACCTGCAAGTTGGCAAGGCCAATGTAAAGGAGTTCCACCATCACTGTGAGTGAGTAAGATTTTATCTCTGTGAAATTATTTCCATGGACACTGGCACAACAGTAGATGTATCTTGTCTAATCTCCACTGACCTGTCCTGTCAAAATAAAGGCATAAAAGCTTAATGCTTTATGTCTCTACAGTAAATAGTACACTGCAAAAAATGGCCCTTCAAAAATAAGACATAAAAGATTAAAACAAGCCCTATTTGCTTGAATCAAGGTAAAAAAATCTGCCAATGGAACAAGTCACTTTTGTCTTGGTAAGAATTCTTAAAATAAGATCAATAATCGAATCTAATCTAATCTTGTTTCAAGATTAAATAATTCCAAAATAAGACTTGGAAACTTATTTTGACAGTTTTAATTGGCTCAAAATAACCAAAATGGTTCTTAAGACAAGATCATACTTCTGACATTTAGCCATTCAAGTCATTGTATTTGCCTCATTTTAAGAGCAGTGTGCTTAAATTTGGGACAAGAAGCTTAGCTGTATAAACTGATTTTAAGATACATGTACTAATAATAGGATTGCCAAAATTCTAAAATTAAGCATTGCCATCTTAAACTATCCCCCTTTTGTGGCCTACAACTAGTTTAATACTCGTTAGTTTTTCCTCATTCATTTAACATCTGTAGTCATTTAGCAGTTGCCTGAAAATTAAGCCAATATTGTGGAATGTTGTGTATAACACAACAGCACCAAAGGGCAGCACACCAGAGAACGACAGCGAGAGAGCAAGAGCCAAGTAAACTATGGTACCCATTTCCTGACCTCACTGAAAACAAAAGCAGTGAACATTTATTGAACTTTGTTAAACTGGCCATCAAAGCATTTTAAACACCAAAGCATTTTTTTTTTAGATGGGACTGGCAGACAATGTTAACAAGATGTATATCAGGGATCAATCGATTGAAAACAGTCAAGGAGTTCAAATTAAGCTTTTTTTTATTGTGGCTATAACACAAGGCCCACAACAGACATGTTGGTATTAATGGTGATCCAAAATTATACTCTAGCCTCCACTGAGGCGCATTTGGAGGTGGTGACATCTGATAGAGTTCACAAAAGAAAAAAAAAACCTGCTTGTGACAAATTTTAAGACCATGCTTACAATGTGTAGGCCTATCTAAAATTGTGTTGAATATTAAAGTGAGGAATTACTTCCACAGTTCACATCTTTTCACTTCTAATTTTGTCTGACACACAAAAAAAAGTACAAGCCTTTATGAAAGTAAGAGCCTTTTCATGAAAAATGTAAACATGGGGAGCTTGACCACACAGGCTGCACAGCCAAAACCTTTGTCTATCATAATACACCATTTTGAATTTGAACTTGGAACCTGTTTTTGCCACATTTTTGAGAATGAATCAGTGATTGTGTTTTCCACTGCAGGTTTTCTGGTAGGCCTACAGCTTGACACAACTCGACTTGGCTGCCACTTTTTGCTTTACGATTGAGCTGTGTCGTGCCTACTTGAAAAGCAAAAAGTGGTGCCCGAGTCGCACTGTATCGAGCTGTAAGCCTACCGGAAAACTGGCAGTGGAAAAGAGCCAATAGTGTGGTGCTTGCTACTGGGAGCTCGCCAGGCACTCGCTAACAAGTAATAAGAAACAATGATATGGAGTGTACCAAAGTGGGTGAAAACATTATGCAACTTCCAAACAGGAAGCGCATTAGTAAGACTGATAACTACTAAACAACATTCATCATCATGATGATTCTCAGGACAGTGATTCCTTCAAAACCAGTGTAAGAGAACACCAGTGAACAAAAAAAAAAAAAAAAACAACAACCTGGCATGGGCTGGGGAAACACAGCAGCATTCGAAAAAAAAGACTGGCTAAAATGACCTCCATTCATTTAGGGCCTTTTTGAAGGCAGTAGTCTGGTCAAGGCTATGAACGCCGTCTAGAAGAACCTCACTTTGGATAACTGAGAAAAGAGTCGCGGTGAATTTCGGATATGTGAGGTGGAAGGCGTAATAAAGGGCAAGGACATAAAGCATGCCCTCCAAAAGCAAGTCTTTTTCGAATGATGTGATGGGTGTGTTCCCCACAGCCAGCATGCAGTTGGAGGGGCCAGTGATGAGGACTGGACAGGAGAGGGTCCGTTTCTGCAGGTATGAGTTTGGATCCTCGTTGTCCTGCAGAATAGAAACAATTTTGAATCAGTCAAAAGGAAAAAGGACACGGAAGCGCTGCATGGATCCAGACTCTTTTTACACGGGTGCTCTAACAGTAAGGGGGTAAATTAGACATAAAAAAATAAAGCACAGGAGACTGTGGCACTCCAGTTTCCTATTTTTTAGTTTTTCTCAAAGGCAAATAGACTGCCCGACGTGTTTCGACCTACACAGTCTTTGTCAGGGTGCAGTCACTCAATCACAAGGCACAAAACATCACAGCTGTCAATTAGTCATTGGTGCTGCCAAAATTAACAGTCAAGTATGAAACTTGAAAGCACAAGGCATGAATAAAGTTCAAGTTGCACAAAAAACACCAGTCATGACTAAAAAAGTAATGTTCAGTCGCCAGGCTGTGCCCTCCTAGTGACGCAACACCTTCAGTGTTGCAACTAGTCAGGTCAAGAGCATTGCAAGTACTTTTCTGAGTTCCCGAAAATACGGGAACTCCACCCACTTTCTCTGGAAGCAAACAACCATGAGCAAACCAAGGGAGACTGGTCAGTCATGCCGTTTGGGAAGTGTTAATTGTTATGCTCTTGGTCAGACCAAGTCTCGAAGAGATTTGAACGTTGATGATAATCAGGCTAAATGTTCAGGTAAGTATGAGATTAATATACACAGATCATGAAGCTTTTTTTGGGTCCAGTACGTAACACCAAGCACTTGACTTCATTGAACGCTAACATTCACACACTGACATAACTTTGAATCAGTGTTACAATATGACCTCTAATTTTTTACGTGTTGATTTTCGGGGGACGGTATAACGCAAAGTGAAAGAGCACTTACAGACATCAATTTAATGTTGTGCCATCACCTATTCTCAAATTGTTGTCTTTGTCATGAGACCAGCCACAGTCACAAAGTTAATGCAGCCATTGAAAGCCAATGCATGCAAGTTCCAAAATAATTGCTTGTAATGTGCCTGGACCAGAGTAGATTGAAGGTAGGTGGTGACAAAACTTGTTGAAAAAAAGTTGTCTAAATTCTTTTACACAAAATTAAATAAACACCTACTTACAATTTAGTTTCGTCACTACCTATACCTTCAAATTGGCGTCTATTGTGGTCGAGGCACTGCCGACAATGCAAGTTACAAGCAATTCCATTAGAATTTGTATGCATTGCCTTTAATTGGCCGCATTAACTTTGTGACTGTGGCTGGTTTCATAACAGATAACATCTGTGGTAGGTACACAGTATGTTGTTACAGGCCTTTACATCTCACCTCAAGGATGTGGAGGAATGCCTCACTGGCGGAAGGCAGCTTCTTGGGAGGCAGAGAGGAGGAGGGAAAGATGTCGGGCAAAGCCCTCAGCAAATCAATTGCTTGTTGAACTGTTGAAGTAAACAAACAAAAAAATACACAAATAAATGATCTCTACATTTAAGTCATCTTATAATGAATACTGGTGTCTTTCTTTAGATAAAAAATACATTTCTGTGTGTGGTCTCTTAATTTACACTTTTATTTTAATATATATGACAATTTATTTCAGTTTATCTCTACTATACTAGTAGAGATATGGCTTGCCTTTGCTTGCTCCCACAGGCGACTTGATGGATTTTTTCGCCACGGCATAAAACTGGGCCTTATTGCAAAACATCTGCCACCTTCCCTTCACCTCAGTCAAGAAGTTCAGATTGTCTCTGTCCAGGATACGCCTGAGCTCATCCATCACCTAACAATCAACACATTGAACACAAACACACGCACTATATTTACAAAAAACATTACACTACCTGCCGAGGCACACAAAATCAAAAAGGAGCAAAGCATCACATTCCTCCAGGGACTGTGAAGTGCTTTAGATTCAACCATGCCTACCGATTCAGCCATAGTTGCCCTCTTCTGTGTTATGATGGTTACGGTGGTCATTCATTTTGAGTTTAACAATAAAAGGTTAAGAATTCAGAGAATTTTTAACCTGACTTAATATGCCATCTGGCTGCATTTCATCAAACTACATGCGAGGAGGTGTTCCGGTTTACCTACACAACCATCTAAAGCTAATGAGTCTTTTTTTAAATGATCGTATCCAGTATTGCAGGGTGGGATTTCATAGATTGGCTGAATTATGGATCGTATTCTGTTTTCATCTGCATCACAAGTTGAATTCGAAGTGAGTGGCTGAAGTGGCACGTCAGTTAAGATTAGGACAGGTTGTCAACGCAATCATTATCAAGGATTTTTATGAGCATCATTCGAAAAGGTGCGGAGTATCATTCGAAAAGGTGTGGGTGTGTGGCGAAAGCAAAACACACCAGAAGGCTTGAGTCAGGTTAGACTTGGACAATGTTTGCAAATACGCAATTACTCACATGGTCAATTTCCCTGAAGCAGGGGTACGCTTTCAGGATCTGGTCATGTCTATCTTCTTTTAGGACATCAGAGTCAATGAAGGCCCTCCTGGCCTCAAACTCCAGATCAAGCAACTGTGCCACCACCTCCTTGTTTGGGAGGTTGCCCTTCTTCCAGAGACTCTGCAGGGCCTGGTAGTGCCTTGCTTGAGCAGCAGGGCTATCTCTGTCGACTTAACATAGAGAATATAATTACTTACTTTATTAATTATGAAGGAGGGAGTAACAGATAAAGGCAGGACACACATCACTCAGTCATCACAACCATCAGCTAACATGGGGTGTCCTAGAATAAAAACAAAAACAAAAAACACAAAATTTGGATAATTGTAAAGTAGGCATTATTTGAAATTCATTCTCAAAGTGTAATAGAATTTACAAATTGCATTGGGTGTCACTTTCCATCTAGTGCCTTGAAATTCCAAACAAAGGCCCATGGGGAAAATCTGGCCCCGGCATGGCAAGCATATGGCCTGCCATGAGGTCAGAACAAATTTGTGAGATCTTCGATCACTAAATCTTCAGTGGGTCTCCAAAGCATTCACATTAGATGACTTAGATCTTACTTAGACTTAGATCTTATGCCAAGTTTCATAACAGACATTGACAAGATAGGAAAACGGACAAGCAAAAATCTGTTCTCTGTCCAGACATTTAACTTGTTTCTCATAAGGAGGGAAAGTAATCTCATTGCCCCCTACTGGATACGTTCCTGACCTCGATATCAAATGAAAAGGATGCTTTCTTTAAAAAATTACATCTCGGCTCTGACGACGAAGTAAGAGTAGTGGCGGTCATGATATGCATGTTGGTCCGTTTTACAGATTCAGGTGGTAAAATGTTCGGTTTTCAACTGATCTGACTGATTTTAATATTATTAAAAAAGCTACCGGGTAATACAGAATTACACTGAGTCACGTGTGTGACGTGTTTACGTAATATAATTAGCATAGCCAAACAGTAGCCAGAGAGAATATCAGTCACCACAGAAGCCATCATATCTACTAGAAGCTAAAACCAAACTAAACGAGTATAGAAATGTGTAATAAGACGGCAATATGGAACTCACATGATTATAAGAATGTTAAGAAACGTGAATAACTTAGATCCGTTTGCGTTTCGGTGCTGCCAGTCAATCTGGCGCGAGACACAGCAAGCATAGTGTAAAATATTTACTGACGTAACCAGAGCGACCTCAAGCTGTAGTCCCTTTCGGACAAGATTGACAATTTCCATTTTTCTTAAAGGGCCACTTCAGTCTATTTCAATATGCTGTTGCTCACGCTACCCTTGACTTGTCAGTACCTCGTGATGCGACATTTTTCAGCTCAGACCTTTCCGAGATCTGAGCTATTCTAATGGGGGTAGATTTTGTTTACATAGAATTTTTTTTAACATAGGCCTACTGCAAATATATTCTCAAAAGGTATTGCTGTTTGCTAGGTGTCTGATGGTGTTGCATAACCTTTTGGATGTTTTTGGATTTTTTTTTTTTTTTTTTTATGTAAACAAACAACCTGCCCCAATTACAATGACCAGGATCTCGGAAAAGGCTGAAGAAAAATAAAACAAATTCTCAGGTACTGACAAGTCCAGAGTAGTGTGAGCATTATAAGTGCATCTTGAAATTGGCTGAAGTTATCCTTTAATAGGGCAAAATTTTACACAAGACTTTCACAGTTAGTAGTTCATCATATTGTGAAGGCTGAAACATGTGTCTGGTGTATAAGTTCGACGTCATATCTTTGTGGGATTTTTTTTTTTTAATTTGTCTATGGGGATTTCAATAGGATCGCCCTGGGGTTAGGAACGTAACGGCTAGGATCGCCGTTTTCCACTTTCACTCCTTATTGGGTTAGGTTGTTGATTTGGCCCACAGCCACTTGTGATACATAATTTGGCCCTTGGGAGGAAAATACTTGGAGACCACAGACCGAAGGTAAATAAGCGAAAACATTCCAGATTGGAACTACACCTTACCTTTTTCAGCAGTTTGTGCCACATTGGTGCCGATCCCTTTCCCCCCCCGGGATGTCTTGCGGCGTCTTGCCGGAGGGCTGGGTGACGGAGGGCTGCGACGGCAGGGTGCGCGAGGACTGGAAGGCGCAGGGCTTTGACGGCTGGGCGGCGCCGGGCTTTGACGGCTGGGCGGCGGAGGGCTTTGACGGCTGGGCGGCGCCGGGCTTTGACGGCTGGGCGGCGCCGGGCTGTGACGGCTGGGCGGCGCCGGGCTGTGACGGCTGGGCGGCGCCGGGCTTTGGCGGCTGGGCGGCGCCGGGCTTTGGCGGCTGGGCGGCGCAGGGCTTTGACGGCTGGGCGGCGCCGGGCTGTGACGGCTGGGCGGCGCCGGGCTTTGGCGGCTGGGCGGCGCCGGGCTTTGGCGGCTGGGCGGCGCAGGGCTTTGACGGCTGGGCGGCGCAGGGCTGTGATGGCTGGGCGGCGCCGGGCTGTGGCGGCTGGGCGGCGCCGGGCTGTGGCGGCTGGGCGGCGCAGGGCTGTGACGGCTGGGCGGCGCAGGGCTGTGATGGCTGGGCGACGCAGGGCTGGAAGGGCTGGAGGTGCTGTCCAGTATGACTGTGGAGTCACTGCTGCCAAAGTCGTCGTCCTCATCGGACCTGAACAGTCGTTTTCCCCGTCTCCCCTTCTTTACGGGGGTTCTGATGTTCCTGAGACGTTTCGATAACTGGGCATACACAGTGACCTGAAACGACACAAAAAAAGACCATTAAAATTCCTGAACTGGGGGGGGGGGGGGGGTTGGGGGGGGGGGGGGGGGGGGGGGGGGGGGGGGGGGGGGGGTAGAAGAGAGAAAAAAAACCACACTAGAATGGTTGTAAAAATACCAACCCATTGGTTTTTCTGGTTCATTTCCTTGTCCCGCAGCATCGGGTAATACCCAATTATTCTTTTCGCCATTACAGTAATGGCATTTTTGTCGGGATAGTGGGAACACGAATCGTCACCCTTTGCCCGCAGTATGGTGATCATGCTTGTAATGGTGTTCCTAATTAGTCTGCAGCGCAGCTCTTTAGACATGGAACATGTCTGCTCTTTGCCGACCCTTTGCAAATCGAAAAACTGGTTTCTTACGTTCTCTAACTCATTATCAGTATAGAGTACATATTCTGGCGAAAAGATTGTGAATGTTTTTTCAGGGGTCTTTTCCTTTCTTTGGCTCCTTGCAACGGGAGTGGACGGGGCAGGAACACCCAGATGCTGGTCCACATCCTGTAAACACAAACACACACAAAATCAATTAAAAAAAAAAAACATGCAGAGACAACATAGGTCTGATTTTTGCAATGTTGGATAGATGATAAAAGGCTGATCTTGTTACAGTCTTGATACAGGGCTGAAAAGTTAAATTCACATCAAAGAGGATGCCAAGGTTTTGAACAACTTTGTTCTCAATAATGGTGCAGTTGTCAAAGGTGAGAGGCAGGTGCTCAGGAAGGTAGTTACATTTAGGTGGTCTTACAGTTAGGAGCTCTGTTTTGTCAGCATTAAGCAATTCCTCATTAATAAGAAGAAAATTCCTTATAAAGAAGCAGCATAGAACCCTGATCTAGGTTATACTTCTTTATGAGGAATGTAGTGCACTTGGATGACTTATCTGACAACATGTTATGCCATTGTTTTCAGTAAACGAACGCACACAGGCGCAGGTCTCATACCACCACTATCCGATACCACTCAAGTGTATTCGGGTCAAAGACGTTAAAACGTCCCACATTGTCATTCAGTGTGTCATTCAGGATACTTTTTCTTACAGTAACTGTAAAAAACATGATCTTTTTTTCCAAGTGAATGCATGCCAGCTGAGGCTTTCATGCATTCACAGAAAAAAATAATCATGTTTTTTACAGTGTGCAGTGTTTTACACTGAATGACAATGTGGGACGTTTTAATGTCTTTGACCCATTTTCAAATCCACGATTTATTAAACAGGCAATGCAGTTTGTGGCAGTGTGGTGAATACGAACGTGTCAATGCTAGGTGGGTTGCACTTGCATTAGTTGAACGTCAATTTCGATGCCGTGACCAAAAAGTTCGGTGGCCATGTGGTAATAGCAGTTGCTAAATACTAGAAGTGCGAGGTGAGGTAGAACTAGCCATGTGCCCTGTGGGCTGCGGTCACAATGCTAACTTACCTCAGAGTGGAGTGCAAGCCAAATAGCTTTCCTTTTATGAAAATTCTCCGGTCCTGGGAACAGATCACGGAGGTCATCGCGGGTTAAATCCTGGACCTGTACGTTTGCATCTGTGAAGACATAAAAACTCATTATCATGCATCAATATTAAAGTGACATTAACGATAGAAAGAACCAACATTACATCTCCTCCGACATGTCACGCGGGCTCATTAGCTTGACTTTATTTGACAAACCGAAGTATTAATTTACTCGTACAATAGCCGACGAACACCCCTAAAATACTGGATATGAATTTATATACTACTTTGAGCATCACATAGCTAATATTTTTACTTAAATAGTTTAATTTACCCCGTAAAACGGACGCCGTCACTTCGTCGAGCTTCTCCATATTAGCAAGTCTTTGATATTAGCTTCTCCACCTTCTTTGATTCCAGCACGCGAAACGAGAAAGGAAGAGATATGAACCAACAGATCTGCTGCAGCTGGTCGATACCAATTCAAAGGGGAGGGGTGGGTTTTGCAAAATGTTTGCATGTTGTAAAAGTGCTATCTAAATACATGCGTAAGATCTACAAAGTTCTAGTACTTTTATGACTTGTATTTCTTAGATAATATGTCAAGTAATGAATATTCAGTAAATTTCGATCGGGAAAGGAAATGTAAGAATGATACACCCATCAGTAGGATTAGTATCGTCCATCATGAAAGGCAGGTGCACTGCCACCACTTCGCGCGCTCCACTCTACACTTGGACGATCAAGTTCAGCAGTGTTGTAGGAGGAGTGCAGATACTTTTCAAAATGGTCTGGCGGTGGAGTGTTTGCTTTGTGTTTGTGGCATTATCTCTTTCTAATTTGTTGAGCCACATTAACATTATGCATAGTCGCAGCCCTGATTTTCACGTGCTGTGTGGAATTGATGGCTGTATAAAGGACTATAGGGTGTACAATTCCTATTACTATCACATTAAACGCAACCATGCAAGCCACCTTATTCGAGGTACCGACCATAGCCATCATGGCACCGACGACACCACGGACCACAGGATCCCATTGCAAGATGCCCATGCAACAAGCCAAACTTGTCCACCAACCGAACACTCTACTCTCACAGAAATGGAAGGATCAAGCACTGACGAACGTGTAAGTTATTCTTTTTGCGAACAGTGTCTGGTTGTTTGAAAGTTGTAGACTTTAAAGTCACCGAGTCCATATTTTTACACAGGTGAGACCTAGCTAAGCTAAATACATTGTCTGACATGTCTGTGTTGGTGGTTAGCTGGCTAGTGACTGAGATGTGCTAGCTGCACCATCATGCACAATCAATGCATGTTGCTATTGAAAAGACCGGATGCATTTATTCAATCGACATGTTTCCCCTTTGAAATGATTGTGGTGAGGCAATGCTCCTTTCGCGCATGCACAATTTACCGCAATGTGATCTAGAATTATCGGTGCAAGTATTTCAGTATTAATACTTACCCATTACTAATGCCGTTGCAGGGTGTATTCCAAGAAGATTGCAGCGCAGAAAATCTTTCCAAGCAGGCTGTTGGATTTCTAGTGCAGGCAAGAGAAACCCATCGATTGACACAGGTATGCCTTTCTGTTTGTTTTCGTTGTTAATGATACCTTCAGCCAATTACAACAATGCTCACACTACCCTGGACTTGTCAGTAGGCCTACCTGAGATTTTTTTTTTCTCTTTCTTTCTTTCTCTCTCTCTTTCAACCTTTTCTGAGATCCTGGTCATTGTAATGGGGGCCGGTATTTGTTAACCCTTTTTTTAATCTTCATTTATTCCCCCAAAAAACAACGTTCAAAAGGTTATGCAACATCAGCAGACAGCAACTAGCAAACAGCAATACCTTTTGGGAAAAGTTTTGGAGTAGGCCTATGTTAAGATTTTTTTTAAAATGTAAACAAACACCTGCCCCCATTAGAATAGCTCATATCTTGGAAAGGGCTAAGCCTTGGAAAGGGCTGCGGCATCAGTGGTTACTGACAAGTCAAGGGTAGCGTGAGCAATACAACAGCATATTGAAAAAAATGTCTGAAGTGGTCCAAACCAGTATGTGTCTACTTTAGCTGTTGCTGATTTGTGGTTATTTGCAACAACTCTCATGTGTGATTAATTACCTAAAAAAGTGGGTGTGAGATACTATTTTTAAAGATGCACTGTCTAAGATGGTGGCCAGAGAAGATATTGCAACTATGCTGTTCATGGAAACTGAGCTGCCTATTGCCAAATTTCATCTTTTCATGAATATTTACCTAATAATAAACTAGTATTTACTAATATGACATAAGTATAGCACATTCTGCTGCTAAAAATGGCTATTTCTGGAAATTCAAAATTGCGGACCATGGAGAAGATCCTCCTTTTCATGTATGAAAAATGTCATGTTTCCAGTCAAAATGAACACTTAAAATTTGATGGTAAGCATTCATGAAAAAGGAAACATTTGTGAATAGGAAGGATGATGTGTGTAAATAAACTACTATTTTTTTCACAGTGCACCTTTAATTGTTAATTGAATACTTCTTTGGCAGTAATTTGCATGACATAAACTTTTCTATAAATGATACATGAGTAATTTAATTTCTGTCTGTCAATAGAAAGCCATCAATGATGTGGTGAACGGCGTCCAGTGTTATCAAGCATCACTTTTGGGGCACCTTCAACACCAGCTGAGCAGCATGATGGATAGACATACAGGGGACATGGATCAACTGAAGCAAGATGTTATTGGGATATTTAACCAATTCACTGATCCTTTCAGCCAGATATCAACAGGACATTTGCAAGACAAGACCATCAAGGAACTATTTCAACCAGTTGAACCAGAGACTATTCCTATTAAGACCACTATTTGCTATGTAAAACGTGCTGACTCCAGAGTTTTAAAGTTAAAGGAGAACTGTTTTCATTACGTACCGCTGATCAGAAGTTTGGAGCAATTACTAAGCCATCAAAGAATTTTTGAAATGATTGAAGAAGGGCCGCAGCCATCCAAAGAGGGTTTTTTTTATGATTTAGTTGATGGTGAAATATATAAGTCACATCCATTGTTTTTGGAATTGCCTACAGCATTGCAGTTAATATTGTATTCAGATGAGGTGGAGATCTGCAATGCTCTTGGATCCCGGGCAACCAAAAACAAGTTGTTATTTATTTATTACACTCTAGGTAATATCAACCCTAAGTACAGGTCCAAACTTGCTGCTATTCGTCTCCTTGCTATTGTGAAATCAAAAGACATCTCCCATTGTGGTGTCGACAAAATATTAGAGAGGATTCAGAATGACTTCAATGAATTGCGTAAAGGTGTGAAAATGAACACTGCCAGAGGTGAAAAGACAGTACATTGAGCTCTTATGTGTGTGCTAGGAGACACTCTAGGTCAACATGAGCTGGCTGGTTTTAAGGAAGGGGTAGGCTTTGCATACAGCAAATGCAGGCATTGTGAATGCAATTTTGAAGACATGCAAAGGTATTTTGATGAAGATTTATTTGTTAGAAGGACCATGACTAGGCATCTCAGACAGTGTACGGATATTGAAAAGGCAAGCACAGAGTCTCTGAAAGCAAATTTAAAATCTACGTATGGTATTAATAGACGGAGCAAACTAACAGAATTTCCGGACTTTGATGTCATTAACCAGGCACCTCAAGATATTATGCACATTGTTCTTGAAGGTGTTGCTCCCTTTGAAATCAAATGTATTATAAAATATCTTGTACTTTCGGGACAAATGGAGTTAGATGTGCTAAATGGTGCAATTCGTGGATTCCCTTACTCCTGTACAGATATCAGAGATAAACCTTGCCCCATATCTGTCAATACCTTGTGGTCAACTGATAACAAACTGAAGCAGTCATCTGGGCAGATGTTGGTGTTGTTGAAGATTATGCCTTTTCTCATTGACAGTGTTGCAGATAGTGAGTATATCAAACTGCTATTTGAGTTGTTAAGGATAGTAAAAATATTGTTTTCACCCATTATTGCTCTCACCACACTTCAAAAAATGAAGCTTTTAATTGAAGAGCACTTAAAACACTTTAAACAGTTGTTTCCAGATGTCAACATCATTCCTAAACAGCATTACCTTCTGCACCTTCCCTCTCAAATTAGACAACTAGGTCCAGCTGTGCGGCACATGTGCATGCGCTTTGAATCAAAACACTGCTTTTTCAAGCAGTGGTCATTAAAAAGTAATTTTAAAAATATTTGTAAATCTCTGGTAAAGCACAACCAACAATATGAATGCAGTCTTAATGCGAGAGATAAACATCCCATTTTTCATGTAGAAATGGGTCCACCATCAGAAGTTGGCAACATAAATTATGTTAAAGAAAAGATGGCAGTATTCTTTGGGATGGATGTTCAGTATGCAATGTCAGTTCGCTGGCTTTTGTTACATGGAAACAAGTATGCATGTGAAAGGACTTTGATTGTCTCTGATATAATTGGTAATTCTCCTGAGTTTGCATTGATAAAAAACATTTATATTGTAAATTCATCTGTTTATTGCTTTGAATGCCAGCCTTTCGTAACAATTCAGTGGAGTGACACATATTTGAGCTATGAAGTAGAAGTCCCCAACCAAGCTCAGGCCAATGTTTTCGTTGATGCTGGTAACCTTATTGATTACACACCTTATTATTATTTTACATTTAAAAATAACAAGTACATTCCAGTTAAGTATGATCTCTCCGATACATTAGCACATTACACACTTAACCAAAATATTTGATCTCTGACTTGAGCTAGGGTAGTATTTCGAGGGTGGGGGTGGCTTCAGTTGATAGGTTGATAATGTCATTGAGGGGCATTTGTCTATTTTAGGGGGGGTGGGGCATTGGGAGGCTTATGATGAGGTCAAGGAAGGGTTATGATGAGGCCAAGGAGACATAGGCCTATATTCAAAAAAGTTTGTGAACTGTTGAATTGTTAAGCAATGTTGATTCTGAATCTTATTGATAATGCATTTTTTTTACTGTGAAAGAAACAAGTAGGCCAAGATAGGATAATGTTGATTCTGTTGATAAGGGGCAGTGCTTGCCATTGGGTGGCATTAGTCTATTTTGCTTTCTAACACTAGAGGGTGGGGGGCATTGGGAGGCTTATGATGAGATCAAGGGTGCATTTATCCAAAAAAGTTTGTGAACTGTTGAACTGTTAAGCAAAGTTGATTCTGAATCATAATGCACTTTTTTATTTGACTGTTAAAGGAACAAGAAGGCCTAGGTAGGATAATGTTGATTCTTCAGTGCTTGCCATTGGGTGGCATTAGTCTATTTTACTTTCTAACACTAGAGGGTGGAGGTCTTTGGGAGGCTTATGATGAGTTCAAGGGGGCATTGGAAGGCTTATCATGAGGCCAAGGGGGCATTTATTAAAAAAAAAAAAAAGTTTGAGAACTGTTGAGCAATGTTGATTCTGAATATCTTTTCTTTCTTTTTTTTTGACTGAAAAAAACAAGTAGGCCTAGTGCTAGGATAATGTTGATTGTGAATATTGATAATTCACCCTTGTTTGACTGTAAAAAAAATGATTAAATGCATTTGAATGTGTGTTACTGACTGTGTCATTTTATAATCTTTAGTACATATCCATTTTCGAATCTGCATACAAAATGGATTCTTTTCTTGGAATGGTTTGACCTTTGGCCTTTGAATGTGTGTGTGCACAGAATCACTCATGACAGTACATTTTGGAATCTGTACAGATGAGGAAGAGAACTCACACACCGATGCAGGAAAGGTGCTTAATCAGTTTAAACAAAAATAACATAAAGTGCTTCCAAGTGGGGTGCATTGCAAAAGTTTCACTCCCCTCATCAGTGCCAAAAAAACATATGTATACAAATGGATTCTTTGCTTGAAAAGTTTTGCAAAGTTGTCAGCATTGTGCGTGATGCTTAATACCAGTTTTTTGTAAAGTCAATCTATTCTCAAAACAAGCAAATGTTGCTCTTGTTCTTGTCCTTGAAAAAGGATGAATCACATTTGACAAAACTTTCTTGCTTAAAAAACTCGTTTTATTTTGAAATAAGCTTGAAATAAGACTTTTTCAAGATATTTGGTCTATACAAGATTTCCAAGATGGGTTGTCTTAAAACAAGCCTTTCTAGCTAAATATGTTTCTGCTTTTTGGGCGATTATGCCTTATAATAAGAGTGGCTACTTGAAAATAGACGAAAAAGCTTACCAAGAATTTCATTTTTTGCAGTGAATGACTGACATGTTATGTCTTAGGTGCCAAAAGAGATTAATAACAAATTGACATGTTTTCTTGAGGGCATGTCGACATGCAGGAGCAAACACGAATGGGTCCATCTGACTTCTTCAGTGTCCAGCTGCCAAATGAGGAACTTCCAGGGTTGCCAGGTGAGGCTGATGATTTCCATCCCCCAAAAAAATACAAAGGCCGCCACCGTCATTCACTCTTGTACCCCCATGTTAAAGTTGAGATAAAGCTAGACTTACATACGTCAAAATGCTTTGTTGATTTTCATTCACTTACAGCATGATGTTCATCCAGTACCTTCATTTGTTTTGTCTTCCATCTGAGGGCCATACAATGTGACCTGTATTTGTAGGAGCAAACATGAGTCCATCTGACTTCTTCAGTGTCCTGCTGCCAAATGAGTAACTTTATGCTCAGATGAGCCTTACAAACATTACCATGGAGATGTGTCAGTTATGACATCATTCTATGTCACAGACAGGTGACCCAATTGGAATACAGTGGCAGCCTAATGCCGTGTCCAGACCAAGAGCGAACTACGCTGCCTGGTAGCGTGGGTAGCAGAAGAAGTTTCGCCTTGAATTCACTGTATTCGCTCCAGACGCAGCATTGACATGTTTGATTCAGCTAATCACATTACGGCTCTGGCTTGACAGCCTAGGACATTCAGAGATATGAAAGTTCTGATTGGTTTTCGCCGAACAGCGTCAGAGCGAATTCGCCTACGATTTACGATTTAGTTTAATCATCAAAATTCGCTCTGGTCGCTCAAGAAGCTTCGCTCCTGGCGAATTCGTTTCGGTAGTGCAGGTCGCGTGCCCTTCATAGAGGAATAATGACTTCCGTCGCTTCGTTCGCTCCGTTCGCTCTTGGTCTGTACACGGCATAAGGAAGTGGATATCGAAACACTACGGTAAGTAATATGATTAATATTTTATGCTCTTGATGACAGACATACAACTCAACTCAGTACAATTTCATGATGACTTCAATGATTAACTATACTACTCCTTCTCTATCTCTCCAATGTTTCCTGTCTACTCCCCATTGCCTACTCAAAATAAAGGCATAAAAGCTAAAAAAAAAAAAAATGCTTTGAAAAGCTTGCCGTTTTGTTCTGACCTTGACACCGTTGTTCTCTACATTAAATAATAATAAAATTGGCACGTTATGTATGCCCTAGGTGGCATAAGGCATTAAAAACAAATGGCCATGCTTACTTGGTGGCATATTAAATTCATGAAAGACATAACTTAATTGAAACTCTTGTGCCACCATGGTAAAGTTGAGATAAAGCTAGACTTACAAGCATCAATATACTCTGCTGATTTTCATTAACTTACAGCAAGATGTTCATCCAGTACCTTCATCAGTACAGCCTTCCATCTGAGGCCCATACTATGTGACCTGTACAGTATGTGGACATGCTCAGGAGCAAACAGGAGTCCATCTGACTTAAGTTTTTTGCTGCCGAATGAGGTACTTCATGCATAGGTGAACCTCATCACCATGGGGATGTGTCATACAAGTCAGTTATGACATCATTCTATGTCACAGACAGGTGACCAAATTGGAATACAATGGCATTGGATGTTGAAATACTACAGTAATTAATGACTAATAGTTTATGTTATGACATACTCAATTCAGTACTCATGATGATTAACCATACTATCCAATCTCTATCTCTCCAGTGTCTGCTGTCTACTCTCCACTCCCCAGTCAAAATAAAGGCATAAAGGAAAAAAAACCTTTTTTGAACAGCTTGCCGTTATGTTATGACTCCTTTGTTTTATGACTCTTGTGCCCCCATGTTAAAGTTGAGATAAAGCTACTTACATACGTCAAAATGCTATGATGGTTTTCATTCACTTACAGTCCGATGTTCATCCAGTGCCTTCATCAGTTTTGCCTTCCATCCGAGGCCCATACCCATGTGACCTGTATTTCTACATGCAGGAGCAAACAGGAGTCCATCTGACTTCTTCAGTGTCCTGCTGCCAAATTAGGTGCTTCATGCTCTGTTGAGCCTTATCAACATCACAATGGAGATGTGACATACAAGTCAGTTATGACATCATTCTATGTCACAGACAGCTGACCCAATTGGAATACAGTGGCAACCTAAGGCAGTGGACATTGAAACACAACAGTAGGTCATATGATTAATATTTTATGTCCTGGATGACATACAACTCAATTCGGTACAATTTCAAGATCATTAACTATACTACACCATCTCTATCTCTCCTGTGTTTCCATCATCACAGAGATGTGTCATACAAGTCAGTTATGACACCATTCTACTGTATGTCACAGACAGGTGATCTCTCTATCTCTACTACTTCATGACTAAGTTATAGTTCCCCTCTCTATCTCCAGTGCTAGTTCAGAGGCAGAGAGCCATACCAAAGCAGGGACCTCTCCAGGCTGATGAGCATCTACCTAACTGGCAAGCAGGCCCAGTGCCAGGCTGGCTGTGCAGTCTCAATCTCCTCCTCCCACTCCCCTTTCTGAACCCATGTCAACCAGAGAGTGGGCGTGTGATGGGGTGCTAAATGAAAGACTCTCTCTCTCTCTCTCTCTCTCTCTCTCTCTCTCTCTCTCTCTCTCTCTCTCTCTCTCTCTCTCTCTCTCTCTCTCTCTCTCTCTCTCTCTCTCTCTCTCTCTCTCTCTCTCTCTCTCTCTCTCTCATTGTACTCTGTAGAATAAATCATACCTCCTCCTCCTCCTCCTCCTCCTCCTCCTCCTCCTCCTCTCCCCTGTTCTCTGATTGCAGCTGGGGACTGTTGGAACCTGCCGTTCCCCAAAGCCCAGTGCAATTGCCCTCTTATTGTCCACTTCTATTCCTCTCATGAAGTGAGGGCTTCATGAGAAGGGTGTGTGTGTGTGTGTGTGTGTGTGTGTGTGTGTGTGTGTGTGTGTGTGTGTGTGTGTGTGTGTGTGTGTGTGTGTGTGTGTGTGTGTGTGTGTGTGTGTGTGTGTGTGTGTGTGTGCATACAAGAGAATGGGCATGTTTATGTGTGCCTGTGCATTCGTGTGCATCCGTGTGTGTGTGTGCGTGTGTGCATCATGTGTGTGTTTGTGTGTGTACGTCATTGTCCAAGAGAATGTGCAAATGAGAATGCCGTCATTTTAGGTGTGAAACTGTGTGTCAGAGACAGGTGAAGCTACACCTGTGATCAGCAATTTGCACGTCTAGAGTCTAGAGTATGCAGTGTTTAGATTCAGAGCGGTTACTGTATGTCATGTGCTGTATGAGTAAAAGGATTTGTACACGCATGCACCATAAATAGCCTGTGTCATGTGAAAACACTTGCAAATTAAAAAAAGATGTCTTGTCAGCTCAAACTTTTTAAGTACACACGCACACACGCGCGCACACACGCGCACGCACACACACACACACACACACACACATACGTAACACACACATGCACGCGCCCACTCTCTTGCTCTGTCCCTCTCTTGCTCCTGTCTCTGTGTATGTACTCACTCTTACACTCTCCCTCAGTGGTGACTAATCCAGACACTCTCAGCAGGATGGGAACAGATTAGATTAGAGGCGTTTGTGCTCATGTGTGCCACCAGATTGCACTTTCTACTGTGCGGCACATAGTGTTATTTCAGTGAGTGCCATTTCTGTAAATGTACTGTGTTTTGCTGGTTTTAGCACAAAGTGACACATCAGAAACTGTGACTGTGTTTCCTTGACCAACCAATCCAGTGTTGCTGCACAGTGCGACTAAAATACAGTAACCACATGTGTCAGTCAATCTCTGGTGTCATGTCAATTATCCTTTTCCTATCCAAGCGCAGGTAGAAAAATGTTTGGACTGGTGATTTACTAGAGAGATAAGCAAGTGCCGGAGAACTGTCGCAAATGTGCTAAGTGCCGATTGTATTATTTGCATTTTAAAGGGACAATGTGCAGAAAATGGTCAAAAAAGGTACTGCAACTATGCTGCTAATTGAAATTGGGCTGCCTATTGCCAAATTTGATCTTTACATGAAAGTTCACTAAGTATTAAACACATATTTTCTAGAATGGTCCAAGTACAGTCATTTTTGCAGTTAAAAATGGTTATTTT